>NC_139984.1:14425784-14730891 GCF_963993115.1 Abramis brama | reverse complement strand
TGGGATCTTACCCAATAATCTGTAATAGCTACAGTTACGTAGCTATTACAGATTATAGGGTAAAATCCCAGTAATTCCATGGAAATAAAAAGGCTTCCTTTTACAGTACAGTTGCACTTTACTTACTGAGTAAATTGTCATGTTTTCCTTGGTAACGTTGCAGGACATACGAGGTAAAAAATTGTGACTATATGGAAAAGGGATAATCAGGTTATATGGTACAATTCCGGTAATACCATGGAAATAAACAAGGCTTCATTTTACAGTACAGTTGCACTTTACTTACCAAGTAAATTGTAAAAACATCTGCAAGAACATACCCAGTATTTAAGATGTGCCATGACATTAGGGAAAACTGTTCCTGCGGGGTAGTTACCAGGTAAGTGTAAGGTAAATTATTTGATAAACCCTCTATAAATGGGTGTAGCAATGAACAACAACTATGTAAGACAAGGTAATTTATTGGAAACTACCGTCTTAATTTCAAGATAGTAATAAATAAACATGGACTGTTACCAACATAACCCTAGGATAACTACAAACCTAACTTGAATTGATGGGTAATACTGGAGGTGTTTCTAAAAATTGGCTGCCTACATTCTGAGGAAGTACACAATTAAATCTGAGTTATTACCAACCTAAACAGGTAACAAGTACAGAGTACTTTGTTGAGTTGATATTTAACAGTGGTGTTTTTTCCCCCTGGTAGTTTCTCTGTAATTGCATACTAATCACCTTAAGTAATTACACACTAAAATACTATAATTTACCATATGCTTACCAGGTAAATACTTAGTAATTAGTTTGTAGTTTCTCTGCATTTACATACTTGTTACCTGTGGTAATTACCAATAACCAACTATAACTTACCATATATTTACCCGGTAAATACCTAGTAATTAGTTTGTAGTTTCTCTGCATTTACATTCTTGTTACCTGTGGTAATTACCAATAACCAACTATAACTTACCATATATTTACCATGTAAATACCTAGTAATTAGGGGACTGTAAAAGGAAGGGTTACCAGTTAAGTTGGGTGGGTTTCTCCATTTCAGTGTAACTTCTCTCTTTTACAGCCGTGACGAGAGCGTTGCTCTCCTCGGCTGTGATCCGCTCCTGGCGCGCCTGGCAAATCCGCCGTTACAATAGCAATCCGCTATGGAAAAAGCGCGTCTGCTCTTAAAGGGAATGTGAGATGACGCTCTGATTGGTTTATTTCACGTTACGCCCAAACCACACCTATGAATAATGAAGCTACTTCAGACCAACCCATTTTAGATTTGCGCCTGGCGCAAGAGTCATTTATCCCGCCGGGAAAATAGCAACAGCGCCCAAGACCCGCCCACAAAGTTACTTGCGCTTTGCGCTTGACACTTGTGTTTCAGATCGTTAAAATAGGGCCCTTAGTGTTCACAGGATGAACAGGTGGATTGATTGTAATATTAATTTTACTACATTAAGTTTACATTTACATTTATTCATTTAGCAGACGCTTTTATCCAAAGCGACTTACAAATGAGAACAATAGAAGCAGTTAAACTAACAGTAGGACAACAATATGCAAGTGCTATGACCCTTCTCAGTTTAATCTAACACAATACATGTTAATGTTTTTTTATTTTGTATTATTAAATAATAGAATAGAATAGAAAAGAAAGTGTTAGTATTACTGGATCAAGTGATAGTTATTTCTATGATATGATCCAAATATTCATAATCAATTATAACAAGTTATGATTGATTATTAATATTTCTTTAGAGCTAATGTGCTACATTTAATACAAAGTACACACCTCAGGGGGTCTGTAGCCGGCGGTTTATTTGGGGAACACACTAAATTTATGCCTGTTTGATGGAGCATGTCAGGCATTCTCTTCATGAGAGAGAATATAAGACCTACACAGGGAGGGGACTGTAGGGCAACCCAAATGTCAGGGGCAGCCCAATTGAATACTAAAGCAGCCTGTAAGATGAACTCATTGGAGCATGAGTTATTGACTTTCAGTTCTCAGAGCTGTATGGCACTTTGTCTTACAGTCAAATGTCAAGTATTTTGTTTTAGTTCAGCATGCAGTGGTATTTTAGTTGTGTTACTGACAAGCCTTTTGTAGTTTTACTGAGCCTTAAAGATTTCACTTCCTAGGGAGTGTTTCAGTTTTCCCTTCAGATAAAAAATATTACAATTATAGGTAAAAGTGCACCGCATGTTTGAGTTTGTGCATTTTGGACATCCCGGAATTGATTGTGCTTTTAGAAATCCGCAGAGCATAACATTAGGGAGCTCGATGTATAATCATTCAGGTGGCTATTGAACAGGTCAGAGGTCAAACTGTCAAACCTGATCCTCTACCCAAATGGACCATCTAATTAATGACCTACCACAACGCTCATTTAAATTCCCTTAAGTAAATGGAAAATAGGTGTATTTATTATCAAGGATGGCTTTTAATAAATTATTTCCCGACCCAGGCTCATTGGGAAAATGTGCCTGTGGACAAATTTCTATGATATTACATTGCTTCTTACAGATTTAGCAGCACTTTCAAAGTGAAATATCGAGTGAGTGGAGCTAAAGCGTAACAGATTAGTGTAAATCTGGCAACGAATATGCTGGTTGTTGTACATTTAGCAGCAATTCGGCTGTTAATGTTTGAAAATAACGTAACGCACCTACACTAAACTACCCTAAACCTAACCGATAATGGTAACAAAAGAAACCATGAGATGAAAATGCAAAAGTTTGTTTTTCCAATGTGCCTATGTTGCAGCTTTGGAACTGTATATGTGTGTGCTAGAGCGAATCAGTCTTGAACAGTGAAAGTTTCTGAACATGTATCGCCTTTGATATTTAGTGTTATTGAATCCGGACGGTAAATTTGTTTATAGAGGGCACTAATATTTAATTACTTGTCTCTTAAAACTAATTAGGTTCCTTGTTGATACGTATTGATTGTAATTGTTTAATGGTGCAGAAGGAGTTTATTTATACTGTAAAAATGGCAGGACATTAACCTCTAGAAATCACAGGGAAAGAAAGGCCAGGACAGATGTGCTCGGATGAAGACAGCGAGTTGCATGATGGGACTGACATACATTTGCTCACCCTCCGATCAACCCATATCCACCTCCCTACCCCTCTCTCTCTCTCTCTCTCTCTCTCTCTCTCTCTACGACAGGTCTTCAGCCTTAAGCTTTAGCAATCAATGCAGTAATTAAGAAAGAGGCAGAGAGAGAGGAGGCCGGAGTCAGCACTCTTTCCATCCTCCTCTTTCCCATGATCCTCCACACCATCACTACCATTAGCCTATTTCTCCTTATTTTCCCATTTCGTTTCATTCACTGCTAAGTTAATAACACATCTTTTGAATTCCACCCTCTTTATCTCACTTCCTGCAGTTTTTGGTGACGGGACGGTCGTGTCCACGTTCATTCAAGTGCAAAATCTCCTGCTCTTGTATTATATGCTTCCGATTGTGTGGAAAGCCAATATACCTGTAAGACATCATGACTACATAATTACAATCGATTCAATCTGTTCTTCTGCACTCTTCAAAGGGTTTGAGGTTGATGGCAGTCTCCCTCTGCTGGTCATCACCTGACATTGCAAGCGCGAGGTCTTGCGTCATTGGGAGACACAGTCAGTGTAGTGTCTTATGAACAGACTGAAAAATAAATACACACACATCCCAGAAAAGGAAGTGGGATGCACCTAACAGAATATATAGAGTATTTATATCCTGATTCTCTATCTGTTGGTATATTGTGTGTGTGTGTGTGCATGTATGCTGTTTGCTGTTCTCACTCGCTCTGTGCATTGGGATGAGGGTATAGACAGAAACGTTACATACATCCCAGTAGGTGAACTGCTGTGTCTTGCTGCATTGGGAGTGGAACGCCTGCATTAAAGGCTTTTTCACAACAGTATGGAGAACACTGCAGCAAAACTCCTTTACACTGGAGCTCCGCAATACACCACACTAGATGATGATGTCACTCATGCCTTTGCAAACACTGGTAACCTGCTTACATTGACAAAACGCTTTTGCCAACCAATCAGTGGTTACTTTTCTGTCCTCTCCATATATCCTACAAATTGTTTCAATATAAATTAGTCCATAAAATTTGAACAAATGTATTATTTGTTTAATAAATAATTATATATACAGCCTGGAAATTATTCTGTAAATAATACAATGACGCATCTAACGCATCTAAGCTATTAAATGTCTAACATATTAAAGGTGGAATAAAGAGTGGAGGGAATAACTAATCTAATAGTTCAAAAAAACACTAATTCTGGTTCTGGTTATCATTTCTACTGTCCCTAATGAATTATCAACAACATTATGGGTTAATAACAGTAATATTGTGAAAAGTAATATTTTGCAATTTAAGATAACTGTTTTCTGTTTAAATGTACTGTAATTTCAGCATCATTATTCCAGTCTTCATTGTCACATGATCCTTCATAAATCATTATAATATGATGATTTGCTGCTCAAGAAACGTTTCTCATTATTATCAATGTTGAAAATAGTTTTTTTCTGTATTCTTTGATGAATAGAAAGTCGTAACTGTCACTTTGATCAATTTAATGTGTATTAAAGAATATTAAAGTATTAATTTCTTAATATATATATTTTTTAAATCATACTTGACCCTAAACTTTTCAAGTTTCTAAGTTTATACAAAACTTTATTTGATTTTATGAAAAAAAAAAATGCAAATGAAAAGGAAAGATACTGAATGTGAGATAAAAGCCACTGAAGAGGAGGTAAGAATCAAAATTAATCTAGTGACAAAATTAAAACATCGGCTGCGAGTTGATCTGCACCAACAAGATGACGTGGCAAAAAAACTATTTATAAATGGGCTACTATTAATTTACTACTATTAAAACACACACAATTAGTAAACATTATTGTGCCAAGCTTTGTGCATCCTGCTTTCTCTGTGTGAGAAAATGTATTGAAAAATGCACACGTTCCTAATTTGAACAACAAAAAAACCTTCTGATGTAACTTCCTGCAATTTAACAGTTAAAGGTGCAATGTTTAATAAGGCATGTCAATTTAGGTTTGACCCACTAAAAATCTGAATCTGCACTGTCCTGTACGAGGTTAAACTGAGTATTAGAGACCTGAGACTTGAATCTCACTATAGCAGCCCTACTTACATAGAACCTGAAAATAGAAACGAGACCACAGCAGACAGAGGTAAAAGAGGAGGAAAGGAAGTGTTAGAGTGAGGAAGAGAGGGAGGAAAGGGATGGAGAACGGTTTGGAGAAGAAATCAGAGGCCCTGGATTAGTGGTCAGCTGGCCCTGTTTTTAATATGAGCAGAATTTCTCGCTCATGGACCTCTAGAGGAATTCAGTGAGAAAGACGGCAGACGCTGGTCACCGGTGCATTGGGCTCAGTTTGACTGAAGGAGAGCCGGAGCATGTGTTCGGAATGATAGCGTTGGTGATGTCAGCTAAAGAACTGGTCCTTGAGATCTCAATTCATTGTTTGTATTGTACACTCAATATTGCACATAAATTGCATGGGTTTGTGTTAAATGCCCTATTCGCACTGGATTAGGAGACCTTGTGTGATTTATAAATTACCCCCCACGTCTGAATTTCGTGTGGCGCATTCGCACGGGATAAGCGAAGCCTGTGATTTTACTCGAATTTACTGACTTATCTCCTGGATATGATGTCAATAGGCTATTGCTTGGAAATCTTTTATCGTTATAGGTCTAGCTGTGTGATATATCATGAACAGAAGAATGTTCCTTTCCACATGCTGCATACATGTCATTCATCTCCATCTAACCATTCTTTTTGTTTTTGCTCTTCTGATGGTTTTCAGCTTTCTCTTTCTGCAAATTGTATAGTTGTATGGTGTAAAGCGATATGACCCAGCACCCAAAATACTATCAAAACACTCCAACGCAGCCTCCATTCTCTTCACGAAAGATGGATAAAAAAGAGCACAGGAAACAAAAACCTTGAAAAAATTATAAACGACCCTGCCAAATCACAGAAATGCCGATTCGCACAGGACTAATATTATCACAGGACCTCGGTGTTCGGCGAAATATGGTAGGTCATTTGCGGGGGAATTTTAACTTTACAAATTGCAGATATGGCCGATTCGCACGGGATTAAGATCACAGACAACCTCCGCAATTATTACAAATGACTAGGTCACCAGGTAATACTTATCCCGTGCGAATAGGGCTAAAGTCAGAGGCACTGAAAGAAATGAGAAACTTTCCGTTCCCGTTTGATTTTCATTTAGCTTTAAAGGTCCCATATTGTCAAAAATGAAATTTCCTGGCTTTTTTCATGATAGCAGAGGTCTAGGGGCTATGTAATTACCATATAAGTTTCAAAACAGTCAATCACAGACAAATGCACACAGCCTGCCCTGCATAAAGTAGCTGTGCCTTTTCACGAGCCGTTGTGACTTCCGTAAAAATGTGATGTCAGAACTACTGTCGCCGCCTTCAGTCCCACCCCGAGCACTGTTATTAAAGCAAATTGTTATTCATGTGTTGCACAAAAGCAACAAGAATAACTAAAACTAAATAAAAACGATTTACAGGCCAGAACGAGTTTTTATTTATAACATGTTTGCAGCGTTGAGCAATGTAGCCAATCACAGACATGTGTTGATTTCTTGAACGCAATGGCCAGTGAGATGCATTTAAGATAGAATCCACTCACCGCTCAAAACTGAATTTTTGTTCAGTGCTGAATTCTACATGCTGGCAAATCCTCTGATTATAACAAACGAAGTGTTGACATTATGAAAGATTTATTGTGCAGTCAGTCAGCTTCACTGATAATAACGGAGCTTTGTGAGATCGCGATGAACTGAGATATCAGCTTTTTAGGAATTATTAAGGGAGCGCACTTTGCGCTATTTCTGTCATGCCAAACCATGCACGCAGCAGCCTATGCTTGCTTTTATGTTAAATTAACAGTGGTTTGTGAATGTTTATGCTTTAATAACAAATAATTTATCACCATCATTACAGGTGTTTTATTTACCTTACTTGTGAGCATCTCCAAGCCACAGCAGGCTACGGCATACATGACCCTAGTTACTTGTGGTTGGCCTGGCTGTGTGTCACTCAGAAAACAACAGGCCAATCAGAAGAGAGGCTTATGAATATTAATTAGACAGGCCAAAATCTACCTGTTCCTGGCAGAGCTCCTGAGAAAGGAGCTGTAAAAATATATTGAGATGGTTTTTGGTACTTATACCGCAAATATATATTCTTAAGGACATCAAAACCTAAAATAAAACTCCAGAAAGGTGTACAATATGGGACCTTTAATGTGGTCAAAGAACAGCATAAAGGAGAACAAAATTGTTTCTTCCTGTTGGAAAGTCTTAATTATGACATCAGGGGTGTTCAAACTTTGGTCAGAGCAAGACGGTGATCAAAAATATAGCAAGGTGTTTTAACACTGCTTCTACAAAATGATGAAAAAAGAATGCACATCAGGTGTGTTTTTGATTTATTCAATTCATGAAGGTGCTGTAAACTCAGTTGTTATATTCAGATTGTACAATACTATGGTATTGTGTACATGTAAAAAATAGTAATTTCATACATTCAAGAAATTTACTGTCAACCACATTTTCAACTGCATCCAAATTTAGTCCTGGTTCACTTATCGTTCAAACTGTCATTTTTAAGATGACAAGGCTAAATACGCTCGTTGTATGTGCGTAGTCTACATATGATGATATTTTGACTAGCTGAGAAATCGTGAAGCTTATAAAAAGTGTAAAGGGAGTCAAAACAGCGGCAGGAATCCCTCCGTCACAGACCAACGAAGATCTGCTGCAAGGAGACGCAGTTCTGACGCCTGTACCGAACTGTAATGGGCAATGTAGCTCCTATGACGAGAAAAAAACAGGTGCTTCAGCATTCTGTCTGAGTAATGTTTGGTTCGTTTAGATGTCTTTGGTCCATTTTGCATTCATATTTCAGTCGAACCGCACCAGAGTTCGCTTGGTCTGCTTGTTTGGTGCGCATCAGGGTTCGGATGCGCCTCAGGGTTCACACTTAATCAAGTGAACTGCTCTATCAGAGCAATCGCACCAGGGTTCAATTTTATCGAACCAAACATGCCAAGTGTGAACATGCCCTAAAGGACTAAGCACTTCTGTTGTGCACCCAGGTTTGATTGACATCAGAGTTGTCACACTTTTCGGAACACTGTTTTCCGAACTCAAGTTCGCACCCACAGACCGCACCTGAGGGTGCTTTCACACTGGGCTCGTTTGCTGCGGTCCGAGCCCGGCCGTGATTACAAGCAGAGAGAATGTCTCATTTCTGCTCCCCTTCAGCAAAAATTGACTCCCACGTTCTTTAGAACATTTGCAGTACATTCACAGCAGACGCAAGTGCCGTTATTTGCTGACGCTTTGGAAACAAAACCTAAAGTTTAAAGACCAAAATATAAAAGTGAATTTAGCGATGCTATACATTTTGCTGCCACCTCCAGCGTCGTCGTTACCAAGCAGCAAGGGTAAACTGCTGCTTTGATGATGCAAATGCACTGCGCTTCAGAATCCAGCAATACAGTGGGAACAATCGAACTTGGATTCAGACCAGGCAATCGAACCAAATGTGAAAGCACCCTAAAAAAATTCTCTTTACAGAGTGTCTGCCTCTTTAATTTTCATTACATTTATGGTTATCCTGTTTTTTTGGGGTTTTTTTTGGTTTTTTTGGAGAAATAAATGTCATTTGATTTAGTAGTTTTGTTTTTATTAGCTACCACTTGCAACACAAAATACAATATATAGAGTAACTGAATCTTTCAAAGATGTCTGTTTTTGATCCTCTATATAGCATTGAGCTAAAGCAATAGTGGGTCTCACTGTGCATGTGCATTCCACAACGGCATCTACTGTATCGTATTAAAGTTATAGTCCACCCAAAAATTAAGATTCTGTCTTTTTTTTTTTATACACCACACTTTCTACTTGGTAACACAAAAGATTTTTTTAAGATTGTTGAAAAAAATTGGTCTATAGCCTACAATGAAAGTCAGTGGCGTCTAAAACAACATTGGCCCCCACTCACTTTCATTGTACGGACATTAAAAAAAAAAGAGAGAGACTGTCCTAAAAATCTTCTTTGGTGTTCTACAGAGGAAAATCAGCTTTGAAATAGGCTTGGAACGACATGAATGTATACGGTATGTTTGCACTTCAAAAAAATCTCACTGCAGGCCACATCTGGACTGCCACTGGATATGCAAAATCACAGTGTTTGATTCCAGGTAAGAGGCTCAAGCAATGAAGGGTCAGATATTTTAGCAGAAAAATAATAATATATATCTCTAAGTATCTGGAATTAAGAGAGATGATATAATGCATGCTCTAGGTAAAGTGTGGCGTCCACCTCAAGAGAGAAGCCAGTGACTGCAGAGACTAAACTGCAGAGCAGCAATTTTTTTTACCCTTGGATTGCCCTAATTATACAGTGCATTGATTTTACAATGCATCCATGGATTGATTAGCAATGCCTCTCTCTCTTTCTCTCTGTGCACCCCTTCACCTCCTACAGGAAGTACTGTGCATGCCGGCTTTTTCTGATCTCATGCGATCTCTCCCAGGGGTGAGAAGGCTGTGCCTGCTTTCCACTGACCTCCCTTATTTCGTTCCCTTTCAGCTCCGGGTCCCTAAGAGTGTCCTCTCGGCGGTGGCAAATGAGGTAGAGAGGGCAAGTGATAATGAAAAGGAGAGCAAAATTGCTCTTTATCAAACTCCTCTCTTTTATGAAAAAGAAAGGAGCGAGGCAGATGAGTGCAGGGAGATCAATTGCTCTGGGTGGGGAAACGGGAGGCAAACAAGATGAAGAATGCATTTAAAAATCAATTACACAGTAAATATGACACAAGTCAGCCATGACGGCCTCAGGGGAGCATGGGAAAATAAGGTTCTTGCCTGTACTCTGGTAAATTCATTCTCAATGAATAAATTATTCTTTTGATGCGGAGGGCATTAAAATAAAATACGCATGGTGCCGGTGTTAACACAATGTTATTCCCTGATGACATTGTGCGTTATTAATTTCTTCTATACATTTTTGCTTACAATCCTTAGAAAGACTGCAGTGCAAGATATTACCCGAGAGGGTCATACTCCTTCCACAGAGAAATGTCCAAGCCCTTCTTATAGCTATAAGCCTACATCAGCTCTTCTATTACTGCTATTTATTTTATTAATTAAATTTGTATTTGCATATATATATATATATATATATATATATATATATATATATATATATATATATATACATTGCCAATTTACGTGTTTTAAAAACGAAGTTAACTCCTTGTTGGAACAGTTTGAGGACATCTCGTACCTCATATTTGGCATGTGCCGTGTCAGGGAAATCATTAAAATGGGACGTAAACTGAACGAATAGCTCTGTGCTCTTGCATATCTTTTTAAAAAGCCGTTTCATCAGCAACAGCTTTGGGCTATCCTGTATTTTAAGCCTTTATTTAGAGAGGAACCGCACACAAGGTAATGAAGGGCATCGATCCAGGTTGCTTTATTAACGGGACGTGCTTCTGAAGCGCTAATAGGACGCCACTTATTCTGTGGAGGTTTAATTAGCCTCGCGCGGAAAATGTGCTTACAGCGCGCGCTGCCACTCGGCCGTCATCTCGCACCCCTGCCCGCACACACGCTCATTTCACGGGCCGCTGGGACCGAGATCAAGACAGCGAGGCCCTTCTTCGTTCAAGTAAAGCGTTCATTAAAGAGACAGTGAGTTTGTCTCCTTGTCTCGACTATCCCGTCCCTCTGTAATTCCACTCCGCCCGCGCACTGAACATGCTGATGCCTCGCTATTGGCAAAATCATGAACTATCGCGAGAAGTCGCTGTTGTGCACTAGAAGCGATGATCTGTTGAAAGTGACCTGCAATTTTGGAGTTAACTCGTAGTATTTCTCTTCTTTATAAAGGATTTGTGCTCTAGGACTCCAGCATTAAGGACTCCACCAGTGCTAAAGGTTAATGTAACTATGATTGCTCATTATAGCATTATAGTAGGGCTCTACATATAAAAATCAAATTCATTTTCTCCATAGTGACACTGATTTGACGTAAAAACCTTTCAATACTGACCTACATTGAGCTCTGAGGTTGTTAAATGATGATATGTGCTTCTATAGGAGTCACAGGTCAATGTCATTTTAGCTTCATAAAAAATTGCTTTTAATAGGCTAGCATTCGGCCTTGTGAAGAACTAGAATTTGTTCAAAGGTTTATAGGCTACCTAAAAGAAATTAAGTACATATTTTATATAGGCCCATATGTGTGTGTGTGTATATATATATATATATATATATATATATATATATTACATAAGTTCAAAGGTATGTTGTACCATATGATTAATGTGTGTGTATATATATATATATATATATATATATATATATATACAGTAAGGAAAATAAGTATTTGAACACCCTGCTATTTTGCAAGTTCTCCCACTTGGAAATCACGGAGGGGTCTGAAATTGTCATCGTAGGTGCATGTCCACTGTGAGAGACATAATCTAAAAGAAAAAATCCAGAAATCACAATATATGATTTTTTAACTATTTATTTGTATGATACAGCTGCAAATAAGTATTTGAACACCTGTCTATCAGCTAGAATTCTGACCCTCAAAGACCTGTTAGTCTGCCTTTAAAATGTCCACCTCCACTCCATTTATTATCCTAAATTAGATGCACCTGTTTGAGGTCGTTAGCTGCATAAAGACACCTGTCCACCCCATACAATCAGTAAGAATCCAACTACTAACATGGCCAAGACCAAAGAGCTGTCCAAAGACACTAGAGACAAAATTGTACACCTCCACAAGGCTGGAAAGGGCTATGGGAAAATTGCCAAGCAGCTTGGTGAAAAAAGGTCCACTGTTGGAGCAATCATTAGAAAATGGAAGAAGCTAAACATGACTGTCAATCTCCCTCGGACTGGGGCTCCATGCAAGATCTCACCTCGTGGGGTCTCAATGATCCTAAGAAAGGTGAGAAATCAGCCCAGAACTACACGGGAGGAGCTGGTCAATGACCTGAAAAGAGCTGGGACCACCGTTTCCAAGGTTACTGTTGGTAATACACTAAGACGTCATGGTTTGAAATCATGCATGGCACGGAAGGTTCCCCTGCTTAAACCAGCACATGTCAAGGCCCGTCTAGTCTTGCGTAGCCAGACCTTCAGACTGACGGCTGAAGGTCTGGAATTCATAGCAGCTTTCTTTGGCCAAGGCCCGCCCATAAGGCCGTTTGACCGACATGTCAAACAACCAATTACAGTTCGTTTCGTTCAGCGTCACGTTTCGGGGCGTGGAAATGTCCCCACAACAACAGACCGGCGTGCAACAAGTCAGTCAGCATAGAAAATCAAAGAAGGAGAAGAAAACACTAAGTGCCTCAAATAAAACTCCTGGACATCTCTTAAAGAGTCTATGCCGTAAACCTCGCATACTTTTGAGAATCCTACGTTTAGCTGATCTTGATAAATGCTCATTGTCACTCATGTAAACACAACAGTTTTTCTTCCGCAATCACACGTCTGCGCTTTGTTTCCCGGCGGACCGAAAATAAACGCGACACTCGCGCCCCCCGGAAATCCGATAAAATTCAACCAATCAGATGACGACTTCGACATTCCTGAAGTGTTTCCAGTTAAGTGTACCATATTCATCAGACGTTTAGCCAACGTTCCGTGGGCGTGACGTCTGAGGCTGAGACTAAGGCCCGTCTTAAGTTTGCCAATGACCATTTGGATGATCCAGAGGAGTCATGGGAGAAAGTCATGTGGTCAGATGAGACCAAAATAGAACTTTTTGGTCATAATTCCACTAAACGTGTTTGGAGGAAGAAGAATGATGAGTACCATCCCAAGAACACCATCCCTACTGTGAAGCATGGGGGTGGTAGCATCATGCTTTGGGGGTGTTTTTCTGCACATGGGACAGGGCGACTGCACTGTATTAAGGAGAGGATGACCGGGGCCATGTATTGCGAGATTTTGGGGAACAACCTCTTCCCTCAGTTAGAGCATTGAAGATGGGTCGAGGCTGGGTCTTCCAACATGACAATGACCCGAAGCACACAGCCAGGATAACCAAGGAGTGGCTCTGTAAGAAGCATATCAAGGTTCTGGCGTGGCCTAGCCAGTCTCCAGACCTAAACCCAATAGAGAATCTTTGGAGGGAGCTCAAACTCCATGTTTCTCTACGACAGCCCAGAAACCTGACTGATCTAGAGAAGATCTGTGTAGAGGAGTGGGCCAAAATCCCTCCTGCAGTGTGTGCAAACCTGGTGAAAAACTACAGGAAACGTTTGACCTCTGTAATTGCAAACAAAGGCTACTGTACCAAATATTAACATTGATTTTCTCAGGTGTTCAAATAATTATTTGCAGCTGTATCATACAAATAAATAGTTATTATATTATATATATTACATAAGTTCAAAGGTTTATGTTGTACCATATGATTAATTAATTAGTGGTGTTGTGTGCTAAGACTGCCAAAATATTCATATTTTATTCTGAGTTCATGAAGTAATGGATTGATTTTTCGGTGATTGAAATATATAGACACATTTTCAGGCTTTCATTTTATACAGGCCTCTGCAAGCATATCTGGTCAATGTTGATACTCTCCAGTGGCATCTGAAGAATGTGGACACTAGAGCTTGCATTACTCTGATCAAACACTGACCCTTTCACACATTGATTATTTGATGACTTCTTCCAGGAAATGCCCAGTCCACTTATTTTATACTCCTGACTGACTGCAAACAAGATTGTTCTGCTGTGATTTCTGAAAAGGCTGATCAGAGTAACAGTGGATATTTGTCACTCACACTGTATGAGTGAATGATTCAGTTGTTTTCCTCAGTGAAGTTAATGGCCTGTTCATATTTTTCAATCTCACACAGACTGTGCCTGAGACTATTACTTCTATCTTTTCTCAAAGAAAACAATGGTTTGCACTATGCATATAGTCCAGAGACTCAATGAAAAAATGAAAATCCCTATGTAAACTTGTGTAAATGAGAAACTTTGGCATGTGCCCAGCTCAAATGTAGTGATGATACGCTGTGTGTGTGTGTGTGTGAGGGATTCACTTGTGTGATGTGTTTCTGCAGTTGTGCTTAATAAGGTGGTGCCCCAAAATAGATCAGGAGAGAGAGAACTCCCTCAACCCACACACACACACCAGCGGTCTGATAAAGACCACCGGGATCTCTGACAAACTGCATACGCACCGCTTTTCCACTCTATTCCCTCTGGACACTCTTCCAGCTGCCTTTGCATGTGGTTCCCTGATAAACAACTGCATATCAACTTTAAAATCATGTCAGGGTCACAAAAAAAAAAAATAGGGCAGTCGCGGCCTATTGTTTAGAGAGTCAGACTGGTAACCCAAAGGTTGTGGGTTCTCAAGGAAATAACTGAGATGCCCTTGAGCAAGGTGCCTAACCCCCAAGCCCAATGGCTGCCCACCGCTTGTGTGTGTGTCCACGGTTTGCAGTGTGTTTGTTCACTACTCACTGCTCCTAATGTGTGTGCACTAACTTGGATGGGCTAAATGCAGAGGATAGATTCTGAGTATGGGTTACTTTCACATGTCACACACTAATATGATGACTCCATTGCTATACAGAAACATTATTGTGTGGCTTAGTTTGTTGTTTATGTGTAGGTTCAAAGGTTTATATTAAGGCAAAAAAAAGAATATATTAATTCCTGACTTTTGTTATAAAAATGTTGATACTACTTGGAGGTGGTTGGTTTGGTTCAACTCTTTAATAAGGAACTGACTAATTGAATAAATATAAAATCAATCTCTTACTGACAGGTACTTTTGTGGTTTTATCAGTTTCTGCATAACCTGCTATAGACCTTGCATATTTTTTTGATTACTTAAAATATGCATTTATATTAAACATAATTGTATTTTGTTATTAATCTTACTATCTTGTGGACGCAATCGCGACGCAAAGAATCGTGATAAAACCGTGAATTGTGATTTTCCTGAAAACTAAAGAAAAAAAATTTGATGACTAACTCTTGTAAGACCCAGATTTACTGCTCAGAACAGCCAAAGTCTACAACTCTAAATCTACAAAACACTGCAAACAGTCAGTGATGCCCGAGGATGTTAACGGCATTTCAAACTTGTGCACAGGATTATTTGTGTAATTTGAGTTATTTTACCTGGTAAACAACATATACATATCTGGTGCAGCTTCCTTTTTGCTCACGCTTATGTTTTTCAAATCACAAACATCTTACATTTAAAAGTGTATGTGAACTAATGAGCAGAACTGTATTTGAAAGGTAGCTGCTCTTCCAAAGGGAGCGTGTGTGTGTGTGTGTGTGCGTGTCTGTGTGTGTATTTGGCTTGGAGGTACTGTATATGTACTAGGATGATGGAAATCAATCGAAGACTTATCTATCCCTTCCTGCCTCCCTGCTTGTTTTTGATGAGGTTTCTGAGGTCCATTATGTGTTGGTGGTGATTTGCTCCCTCTGCTTTATCTGCTGAAGTGCTAGCTAATATGATTACAGAGCATTCACTAAAGCACCGTTTGCCTGTCTCAGCTCTTCACACACACAACCATTTAATCAGTCCCCTGTGACCAGAGAGAGAGAAAGAGAGAGAGAGATGGATGGATGGATGGTGGCAGTGAAGGTCTCTGAATTTGACACATCTTTGAGTTTGCCTTTTTTTTCTTCTTCTTCTTTTTAGCCCAAACAGTAGAGGACAATAATGGAAGACTGTTATTGTTTATCCCAGTGAAGTCAGATGGTGTAAAGCAAACTTTCCAACCACAGAATCACATCAAGATGCATAATGGTACAGTGTTTAATGTTGTTTTTTTTTATAGTAAATTAAATGCAATATGGATACTGTTATGTTTATTAATAACTGCTTGAAAATGGTTGCATTTATTTGTTTTCATTTGGATTGTTACTTATAGTTACAGTCAACCATTACCGGTAGTTAAAATAAAAGGAAATCATACTATGAAATGGAGTTTCTAGGTTTAACATTTCCACAGAAATTCTTTGGTGAATATATTGGTGGGTATATGTATTTTACACAAAAATACAAAAATAAATGAGTTGTTTACACCAAAAATATATAAATAATGCCTTAATAATATATAATAATGCGTATTTCATTCCAGAGTTATTTTACTGCTTATTGGTCCGTAAGTTTTATATTCAGAATGTTTCAATAAGTTTTTTCTTCATTTCTTTTTCTTAGAATCAAAATAAACTAAATGTTGAAATCGTGATGTGGGAAATGTTTATATGGGAATGTTTACAAAAAGATCCTTAACTGAACTGAACAAGATGTGGCATTATTATTGCATGGAAATATAAAACGTTTCTCCCTTCCTCAGTTCACTATAAACTTTCTTTGAATGAATGACATATATTGTGTTTCCTATATGAGGAACATATTTTACTGCACACGAGATGTTCAATGTCGTCTAATTCCTAACTGTGTCATTTTCACAGAGTGAAGGATGGCGTATCCTGCGGAACCTGTGACTGCACGAGCACTGCTGCGGGAAATACTATGAAATTGCGCCACCTAGTGGATCAAGAAAGAAACGGTTGCTTGATATTACTGAAGCAAATAGAGCTAATGATGCAGGGGCGTTGCTGCGACTGAAATGAGTTGAGAAAAAGCTACTTATCAAACTACAATACACTGTAAAATAATAATAATAATAATAATAATAATAACAATGATTTGAGAATTGTAAGCTAGAAGTAACTGCAGAGCCTATAGTGTCAGTAGCCTATTTCTGAAAAGCTCTTTTTACTAAAGCCATATTTATTCAGGCTATTTTGTTAATTTAGAAATACTTCAGCGTTCAAACCACACGATGACGAGTAATTTGGTGGAAATCAAACTTTTGGACATTTTGGCTAAATTGTTTCAGCTTTGATTCATGTTGTAGTTTTAAATAGTGAAATATAATTATGATAAATCTGACTCTTTGTAAACACCCTTCTGCAAATTCATGATGATCAGAATGTAACACTATCTGCAGATGCATGTTTGTATCAATGTGTTTTTGTGAGGTGATTTGACATGTTTGGTTCAGTTCATTAAGTATTTTGTCTTGTCCAAAACTTGTCCAGTGACAGCACAATGCCATTTCATTATTAGTCAGCACTATTAGGTTTTGTGGTTATTTCTCTGTCTCTTGAATGATATATGACTGTGCAGGGTCCAAATCTTAACAAATATTACACGTGTACAGACCTGCATTTGTACAGCTTTAGCATCATTTTTGAATAAGGTGTGTGTGTGTGTGTGTGTGTGTGTGTGTGTGTGAGAGATAAGAAATGTGAACCCTCAGCAGAATGACTCAGGTAAGCTGCCAACTCAGGCCCAGTGACACTTGCGTAACTCTCATGCCAGTCGAGAACTCTACCTCTGTCTCACTCACACTCTCAGTGAAAACACATCAATGAGTTACATGGGGAGTGTGAATGGCATTTATAACATACATATATAAACCTTTTCATTTCAGTTAAAGATGACCCCCCCCCCCCCTCTCTCTCTCTCTCTCTCTCTCTCTCTCTCTCTCATGGATGGGAAAGTAAACAGACGAGAGGATATTTAAAGCACCAGTGGGGAAGGACACCATTCGAGCTCCATTCAATGCAAATTCACTTCTCTCTGTCAATGAGTCACTATTGTCACATTAATTAACCAGAAGAAGTGAGAAAACATGGAGTGAACTTTGACATTTTGTCTTTCATAGTGAGACGTTTACATACAATTTCTTTTTGTAATGAAATGTCTATCAATAATTAGACTAAAATGGCAGAATGAGAATTAATGGAATGATATAATTTTTTTAAGTATTTATACACTACAGTTTGTTTGTTTTTGTTTTTTTAGATATTAGATTTTTTTTGTTTTTTAAAGAAGTCTCTTGCTTACCAAAGCTGTATTTATTTGATCAAAAATACAGTGAAACCAGTAATATTGTAAAAAAAATTTAAAAATGGAATTTGAATATATTTTAAAATTGAATTTATTCCTGCATCCAGCTGAATTTACAGCATTACTCCCTCAGAAATCATTCTAATATGATGATTTGATGTTCAAGAAACATTACTTATCATTATAAATGTCAAAATAAGTTTTGCTGTTTAATATTGTTGTGGAAACCATGATACCTTTTTTTTGTCAGGATTCTTTGATGAAGTTCAAAAGACAGCATTTATTTAAAATAGAAATCTTTTGTGACTGTATTTATTGCCACTTTTGATCAATTTAATGTAATGCTGAATAAAAGTATTAATTTAAAAATCTTACTGACCCAAATCATTTATCCCATACACGTCTGTGACTCTTTACATGCTTTTCCTGATTCATTTTCCTTCCAATCTCAGGAGGACACATTCGTTTTGTACACATTCCCGTACATCATGGTTAACAGATTAAAAAAAAAATCTGATGAAGATAACACTATGACAAGTGTGATTTATCAAGTCAGTCAGCTGTCAGTCGTAGTAATGGTTTCATTCACTGAGGGAGGCAGTGAAGAGTAAAGCTGAAAATGATCAGATCTGGCATGTTGGTTTAGAAATCTGATCATTTTGGTAGTTTAAAGCAGTTCAGCGGTTCACTTTTATTCATGTATGTGGTTTATGCTTACATTCTTTTCTCTGTTGTATCTGGAGAGTTTCTGACCATAGGGTCTCTGACCGTAGTGCTGATATCCTACAGACTTCCTTCGTGGGATTCCTCTGTTTTCAGCTTGAGAGCGGAGATCACACACACACTCCAGGCCAAAGAGAAAAAAAGGGCCAAGTCAAAAATATTGAATGGTCGTTTAATGGTCTTAACCATTTTAGTCTGACTGGTGAGGAAGTTAACAAGAATTGCAGAAATACTGAAAAGTAACTTAGCACAGAATAGTCTTCCCCTTTGTTTTCTTTAAATGTTTAAACCGTGTGGGTAAACCTGCAGACAGCTTTTTACAGTGTTGTTCCACTCAATGTTAATGGCTTCAAACTGTTCAAAAATGAGTGGTCTTTGTAATTTGTGCAGGAGCATTGTCTTGTTGAAAAATAACATTTGATCATTCCTCTTTAGATAACAACTTTTCATTTGTGGGAAGCAAGCCATTCTGCAATATTCTCCTGCACTCCAAAGCATTAAATGGCTTTTCACCGTGAAGTATTTCACCAGTACAGCAGCTAAAAAGACTCCTCACACAATAACACAGTCTCTTCCTCCACGCTTCACTGCGGTATGTATTTATTATTATATTTCTCATCAGATTTTTATAGACACAGCTCTGGAGCATCACCATGCAACTCGTGTTTCACTCGTGTCTGTACCTCGTCGTGTTTTTCCTCAGTTTGTGGTCTCTGACTGGACTCAGGTATTCTGCTGCCGTGTAATGTCTGTTAAAGGCCAAATAACATTGTAGTTTACTTAATAAGACAGGTCATTTTCTTTTCGTTGCCATATAGTGCAATAGGTTCTATGACTGATTGGAATATTTTAATGGCATAGAAAGCCTTTCTTGCTTTCTCTTTCAGATCTTCCACGGCCAAGTTGAGGTTTCCATTCACACTGAATTTCACACTAAGGGATGTGTAGCTTGTGGCATGATCAATTTTGATCATATCCCAAGGATGAAATTGACATCTGGGTCTTTTCTGGAATGTTAGTATAGTTTGAGTTGGGTTAAGGTCTGACAGAACTGATGCAGGATGTCCAGGTTCTGCTGTAGACCCTCTTCTGTTGGAGACAGCAGGACCAGAACATCTGCGAACAGGAGGAACTTTATAGTGGAGTCATGTATAGTGTACGGCCAGGTGCTGTTGATTGCTCTAGGAGTTTCACCAATTCATTAATGTATATATTCTGGGTTCATTTTTATTTCGCTATAAAGTTGTTCAAAGAGATTTCTCCAGGTGTCTCCATTTTGTATGGTTGTTTGTTCATGATGTTTTTTTTATTTATTCAGGGAATTCCAATTGTCCCAGAATTTGTTAGAAACTACAGATTCTTAGTTCTTTTTTTACATGTACTGTTCTCTCTTTTTTTCTGAGAGTGTTTTTATGCTATTTAAGTTCCTCACAATATTGATGGCACAAATCTGCATCGTTTGGTCATCTGTGTTTTTGATTTGATACTTGTCTTCATTTCTTCCTCATTGTTTTACAGTCTAATTCAAACCATTTTTCATTCTCTTGTTTGGTTTTATGGTTTTTCTTAGATGATTTGAGATTAGATGAAGTTGCCAAATAATCAAATAATGAATGTTCTACACGGCCAGATTTACTCCGTCTCTATCGTGAGGATAAACGCTCCCAAGGAAGTTGTCAATAAGCGATCATAATTTTGGATTGTCCATTGCTGTCACATATTTTTCAGTGCTGTTTTGCGCCCATCTGTATTTTACGATTTATCTGAAAAGGACATAAATTCACAGCCCAGTAAGGCTGTGAATTTATGTCCTTTTCAGACAAATCGTAATTTGGTTGTGATCTGATAGGGGGTGTTTGACCGTGAATGCTCTGAAAGAGAATAGGTCTAAATCTGTGTTCATGTAGTCAACTGTTGAGCAACCATGAAATGAACTGTCGGTGTATCTTCCTATAGAGAATCTCCTGTCGCCCTGCCATTGAAGAGGTACAGAACGAGGCTTCTAAGCCTTTTTTACTCACTTGGGCATCAGAATTATCCCATGGGAAGTTTACAATGTTTTGTGGGAAGTTCTATCCAAAAATATATCCCATTATCTGTTGTGTACTGTATTTAGGAAGGGATCCCATTCTGGCATTGAGATCCCCACAGATTAACACACGTCCCTGGGCCTGGAAGGGGTTAATTTGACTGTTGAGAGATTCAAAGATGCCGTCATTATAGTATGGAGATTCAGAGGGAGGAATATAAAGAGCACATAAGAACACATCTTTTGTTGTTTGGAGAAGGTGCTTATTGATTTCGAGCCAGATGTGTGATTCTTCTTTTTTAACTGTTTGGATGTATTTATTAATTTCTTGTTTGTGCCAGATTATGATGCCTCTTGAGTCTCTCCCACATGTGACTCTTTCCTGATTTCTAGTGGATAGAGACGTTTCACAGTATCCTGAGGTACAAAGAGTGATTTTTCCAGTTCTGTGCCAAGTTTCCTATTATGATGTCCATGTTTGATGTGTTGTTGGTTTTTTTTAATCTAAGGTTTGGGTTTTGTAATCAAAACCGGATGAACTAATACCCTGTAGGTTCCACATTGAAATAATTAATGATCTCATGTTGTCAACAAGTTTTACAATTCTGCAATCTTAATAGTGCTCTAGAGTAATACAAACCTAAATCTAATATAGTATCAAAGTATATACATGCGTAAACCGAATTATTTATTTATCTCTCTCTCTAACAGACACACACTCACTGAAATGTGACTGCATTCATGTGGAAAAAACCTGGACATAATCTATTGCAGTAATATATCACAAACATCAAAGGCCATTTTACAGTCAGAATTGTTACAACTCGTAAAATGGCATTTTATTAAAGTTTTAAATTATGCTTAAATATAAACATACTGAACTGCTCTCTAAGCTCTACAGCTTATACAGTGCTATGCATAAGTTTAGACACCCATGCTAAAGTTGACTAAAAAGAGGAATAAAAAATAATCTTTTGGAAATTGAACTTAATGCCTTAATTTACCTAGAGATTGGCATGGTTTTATTTCAGTTAGCCTAATAGCTGCTTTGATTTGCATTGAGAGATGATCTTATGGAAAGTACTCCATGCCGAACTCTAGGTATGGTGAAGGCTATGTGATGATGTGGGGCTATTTTAATTCCAAAGGCCAAGGGAACTTTATCAGGATGCATAGTATCCTGGATCCATGAAGTAACTAGCCTTTAAAAATAAAAATCTGCCTGCCTCTATGGGAATTTAACATAGGGGTGTCCAGACTTATGCACCCTGTATTTTAAGGAAGAACATTTATTTATTTACGATACATTCTTCATTCACAAAGAAAATTGGTGTCCTTAAAGGTTGGATTTTTCCTAATTTTTTAAATTAAGGCATTAAGTTCAATTTCCAAAAGATGATTTTTTATTCCTCTTTTTAGTCAACTTTAGCATGGGTGTCTAAACTTATGCATAGCACTGTAGTTCATGAGTTTTGTACTGCTCAAAAGTTTGGGGTTAGTAAGATTTTTGTTTTAAAGAGATTAATACTTTTATTCAGCAAGGATGCTAGACAGTAAAGACATTTATAATGTTACAAAAGGTTTCAAATAAATGCTGTTCTTTTGAATTTTTCTATTCACCCTAAAAAAAAAAAGTATTACGGTTTCCACAAAACTATTTAAACTACTAAATGTTTCTTGAGCATCAAATCAGCATATTAGAATGATTTCTGAAGGATCATGTGACACTGAAGACTGGAGTAATGATGCTAAATATAATCACAGGAATAATTTATAGTTTCAAATATATTAAAATAGAAAAGAGTTAAAAAAAAATAAATCAAACCTTTGAATGGTAGTGTAGCTTTTTTATTATCTAAAATCTGTTTTTATCTGTAAATTATCTAAAATGTGTTTTTTTGTTTGTTTTTTTAAGTTAGTTCAGATATTTTTGGTCTTCTGACTAATCTTCTGTCTATTTTGCTGCAGAATATCCCTCTAGATGAATGTTGAATTTCTGCATTGAGATCTTGCTGGCAATCACCATTCCTTATGATCATGTGTTTAGTGTGTTCATATCGGGTTCTGCCGGGGCCTAACAAACACACCCATCTCCGGGACAGGGACCTTCCCAAAACTCTTTCCGCAAGTTGTCACAGAATCATCTAGAAACTCATGTGTTCTGCTCTGCTCTATTTCCCTTTGGTGGACCTAAAGAGAGGCTGGCATGAAGGATGAAAAACAGATCATCATTACTCTTAAAACAATGTACAATTAGCACTAAACAGGCAGGTTCTGGTAAACCCATGCAGATTTGTTTGGCGATTTTATCTGTGAAGATTTATAGACCTGTCAGTATCCTCACACACATTTTCGTTTCTCCAACGCTAGTAGTTAGAGATAAGTAGTTGGCTTTTGACTGCTGGTTGTAGACTGGTGTGTGTTGGGTTAAATGGTGTGTATAAGTTGTTTTTTATAGTGCCTCCGGGGGAGATATTTCACACCCTATTTAACTGTTCATTACAGCTGGTCACTACGCGGGGAAAGTGTTCTGTGTTTGGACAATTATGCAGTGAAATGTTCACGACAGAGAGCATTAATCTACAGCACATAAAGCAGAACAAAGACAGTTCCTGAAACAAATGATTTCTGGGCAAATGAGCTTAACCATTTACACTGTTCAGCTTCATACATTTTTGCCCTATTATAGACATGTATTCTTTGAACGTAAAACACAATTTTACAAGAGTTTGGTCATTGAATTTGGTGTGCAGTTACTGCTGACGTTGTGGTCCAGAGCTATTCTTGGTGAGCTCATTGTTCAAATGCCTCTTACCTCACTGCTAGAGACTCTTAAGATGGCTTTCGTTTTGTGTGCTAGAGTCTGTTTTCCTTCTTGTCATTCAGTTGCATTAGATAACGCGAGTTATCTGAATGCTCAGAGAACGGAAACCTCAAAGGATTCTCACAGCATTTAAGCAATGTTGAACACTTTCACGGTTGCACGGCGTCTCTTATCTAGTATGCTGTTTTGTCACAACATTATATATTTTTTTTATAACTTATTTTGGTGAGGATATTTTATATATATGTGCATAAAGTATATGGTTTTCATAAGAGAAATGCGATATTGGTTATCGGCCCATATTACCCTGAAAAAATAAGTTGCTGTCTTCAAA
Organism: Abramis brama; assembly: GCF_963993115.1. NCBI lineage: Eukaryota > Metazoa > Chordata > Actinopteri > Cypriniformes > Leuciscidae > Abramis > Abramis brama. Next base: position 14,706,949 of record NC_139984.1, on the reverse strand, counting down.
TTTTAAGTACAAAAAACTCGGATGTTTAAGTAATTTCAACTTACATTAAACTGACTTAAAAATTAGTTGAATCTTGTATAACTTATAAAAAAGTTAAAATTTGCTTAACTTATTTTGATGAGTTAAAGCAATGTAAAAACACGTTGTCATAACTTATTGATCATATTTTTTTTTTACAGTGTGGAGATATCACATTACAATATTTATGTTATAATTAAAGGTAAATGTTGATATGGAATATTGCCATTATCTATCTCTCACTCAAAGTTATTCTTTAAAGCATTAACAATGTATTAACATTTTTATCTATTTTAATACTGTACATCATAATGCTGAAATGTAGCATTTAAATAATTGTTTTTAGTTTATAGTATTTATTTAAATTTTATAGTATTTTATTATGATTGTATTTAGACAATGTACAGTTACAAAACATTTGGACATTCACAGGTCAGCATTATGCTATATACACTCTTCTATTTGCTTCCAGCATTTATATGCGCCATAATGTAACCTACAAAAAACCTTTGTTTGCATTCCTTTAGCTGCCATGGTCATAGAGGACAGTCTTGTCTGGTACAGTAGAGAATGTTTGATCATTTCGTGGTTGGTTACATTGAGGATTATAGGAGGCTAGTCGTATTTTAGAGAGGCTGCATACTTCATATCCATTCATAATCATATCTGTTCACCTCTACGTCCGGTTTACACAGGCTTATCTCCTTCAAGTGATTCTGGCTGATTGCATTGAGAAAAAGAAGAAAGAAATGAATAAGCAGACTAGGTGAAACAAGGAGCCATGTTAAATTTGTATGACTGAATAAATGTCATGTTTGACTCTTTTACCTTACATACACACACACAAAGCGTGGTCTGAGACTGTGTGTACTCGCCACTCAATACTACAAATACACCATAAAGACACAGTTAAAAGTGACATTCTTTGGCTGGGATATGCTCATGTGACCTGTGCCCCAGTGACTCCTGTGCCACCTCTCTCTGACACCGAATCACCTGACGCTGACCCCACAATCACAACCCCCCTTCCTCCCTCACACCCAGAAGAGCTTCAGTGTGCTATTCAGTTACACATTTCTAATTGTTTAGAAAGGGAGAGGAACTTCCTCTATACACAGACTACACACCGTATACTGCATTACTTAATCCTATTGAGCCACTGAATGAAGCAGCCTTGATGTTGTGCCAATACACTAACGCATTAACCACCCATTAACACATGAGCTCCCTTGATCTTAATTGAAAGTTTGGCATTTAGTAGTTAACGTATTGGTGGGGTACTGATTTTTATCAAGCAGTTTTCCAGTTTTTAGTGGAATGAGTGAGTGGGCTTGGAAAGATCTCAGACATTCTCTTAACTTGCACTTTGCTACAATTGCATTTATAGTTGCCATTGGTGGGGTGTTTGCGACATGGCTTTACAAAGCCAGTTTCCCTCATGAAATACACAGATTTGATGTTATCTGGGATCATTTTTGACCCACATGTCTGATGGTGACAGGTAAGGTTCCTTTACCACCTCCACAAGTCCACATTCAAATCTCTGACTTCTTATCATTTAAACCTGGAAATGAACAGAAAGTCTTGTGATTTTTACATAAAATAAATATTTAATATGCAGTCAGTTTGTAAACTGATCATGGTGTTCTTGCTTCCATTGGATCATTATCAAGTATCAATATCAGATTTTGCACACAAAAAGAGACAGAGAGAGACTGATTTTGAATGTTTCTGAGAGAAGTTCCTTATGCTCACCAAGACTGCATTCATTTGATCAAAAATACAGTAAAAACTGTAGTATTTTACAATTTAAAATATATTTTTTTCTATATGTTTTAAAATGTAATTTATTCATGTGATGCAAAGCTGAATTTTCAGCATCATTACTCCAGTCTTCAGTGTCACATGATCCTTCAGAAATCATACTAACATGCTGATTTGATGCTCAAGAAACATTTCTTATTATTATCAATGTTGAAAACAGTTGTGCTGTTTTTTGTGGAAACTGTAATACTTCGATGAATGGAAAGCTTAAAAAAGCAGCATTTATTTGAAATATAAATCATTTGTAATATTATAAATGTCTGTCACTTTTGATCAATTTAATGTAACAATATACCAAACTAGAAACCATTCTCTAATTAACAATATATAAATTAAAAAATAAATATTAATAATTAAAAAAATGAATTTAATTAGAAAAGAATGCAAAATATTTTAGACACAACCCCATTTTAGACAACCCCACAATTTTTTGAACCCCATAATATACTTCAGGACCACCCCTGGATTCCCAATAGCCAAGGGAGGTGTTATTTTCAACACATTATCGGGAAGCCAATAATCTTATAGTCTCTGGTGTGATGATTATATTCACATTCACTGCCTGCTTGTGTATTGGGCTTTTTAATGAGAATCAACTCCTCAATCCACATGATTTTGATGGAACATACAAATGTTATGTGAACTTCATGTTGTATTTGTTCAGTATGTGCGATTGTCTATTGGTACAGAGGACGTACATCTCATGATAATGTATATGTTGGATGTTCTTCATGGCGGAGGAGATGGTTTGCATTTGTATGTGTGTTCTCACTGGTAGTCCCCGGCCCTGTGGAGGCCAGTTGAATCCCATGCTGTGCCCCAGCGCTGCAGTAGAGATAGGGAGGGAGGGTGTGAACTGAGACACACAGATAGAGGCATGGCAGACAGGCAGACAGGAGCCAGTCTCTCTGCTCACACAGATTAGCATGACTCCAGCTCCACATTCCCCAAACCACACACCAACAGCGCCAATGCACCCGCCATCAGTCAATCACAGTTCCCAAATCAGAACGTTCAATTTCATCGTGCTTGTTTGATCTAATCAAATGTGCAAAATAAACATCACACTATATAGTCGACACACAAGCGTCAAACTGAAATCACTGTGATCTTATACAATCTCAAACAAGTCATGACATTACTTCAGAACCTCATAATCTCGGTGCTAAAACCACATTATCACACACACAAAGTCAAAACAGTCCCACACTATATCATAAACTTTGATTAGTGGCTGCAGGGTCTTAGCTGTGATCGTTGCTAAAAACTGACCTGGTCAAGGACAATATTTCATTTAATCTATTTATTGTTTGATAAATAAATATGAATTACTGAAACAATAAAACAAAAACGCTTCATTCACGTCATACAAATTTGATTATATGAAACACAAATGTCAAGAAAATAAAGGAAAGACAGGCCTGAAATAATGTCTAATATAATGCTTTTTAAAGTTAAAATTCATTTTAAAGTTCATGAATCTATACAGGAATTGTAGCCTATAATTTGTGTGAAATATGATGTGTGACACGTCAGACACGTGTACCATAAAAGGCCTACTTTAGTGTTTTTTTGTATTTGTAGGCCCACCTTCAGTTCACAATCTGTCAATCTGTAAATTTACATAAAATTATTTCTTTGTTTGTTTATTTTTTACAGTGAGATGGGGAAATAAATGACTATGCAAACACAATGTAGAGTCCCAGTGCTGGTAAAATTAGTCGAGAATCACCATATATAGACAGTAAATACCTCCAAGCATTCTTGAGTTATCGCAGATAACTTCTAAACTTGAAGACTCAAATTCCGTTTACCTTGAAGGAATGCACGACTGCGTCAAAGTACACTGTAAAAAATCCGAGGCACTAAAACTGTAAACGTAGTAGGCTACGCCTGCCGTTAAATAAAATCAAAGGATTTTAAAAACCTGCAGTGATTAGTAGCTTCATTCAACCACTTTAAATTCAGTTATTGGTGAGAAAAATCAAGTTGAAACTTAAAAATTAGATAAAGACGCACTAAATAGTTTGAAACTATTATAATCTCCTTTAGAAGACATTGTGTCTTTAAAATAATGCAGGGCACGTGGCAACTTTCCCCTAATTGCTTCACAACTTTGACGTGTATATAGGCTATAGGCTTAAACCGATATAATAGAAAGATTGATGGTGTTGATCGTCACAATCACTCTTGAGGTTGTCTAATTATAAAGGTAAGACTAGCACATCAACTGTGTGTCTCCTGTGCGCAGTCGTTAAGACGCATTGAGCATTAATAAAAGCCCGCTGATCCCTTCATGATTTGGGATAGGTTCATCGTGAGTGTTTCAGCGGCTACTAAACGCTGGGGGTTAATGCTCGGTTTAATGCCTGTCTCTCACGAGGGCTGATACCGCGCGCTTATGGATGAGGTGCCTCGTGAGGCCCTCTCCGCGCGAGCCTCATTAGCTGTCCATCAAACAGTTCCACGCCAGCGCGCGCTCCCCCCCGGTCAGTCTCTGGTTATGTAAATAATCCTTACCACAATTACCATGGTAACTTTTAAACCGATATAATAGTGACCACAATATTGTAATAATTCAACTTTAAATGTAATAAAAACTGTAATACAAAAATGATGTTATTTTGGTGGAAAATATGCTAACCACGGATAGTAAGATATTTGTAAGGGAACACTAAAAATAAAAGTTGCTGCCTTCAAATTCTAAGTACAATCAACTTGGATGTTGTAGTCATTTCAACTTGACTTTTAAAAAATTAGTTGAATCTTGTATAACTTATAAGAAAGTCGCTTAACTTATTTTGACGAGCTAAAGTAGGCCTATATATAAGCATAACTTATGGATCTTTTTTTTTTTTGGTTTGTTTTACCACTACCAGTAAAATTTTAATCACATTTGATTAGTCTTTGTTCTTTGAAATTATAGCCTACTTTAATTTTTCCCGTCTATAAATGTTTAAGAATCGTTAAATTGTTTTTTTTGTTTTTTTGACTATTCAGTTCGTATTTTGATGTACATTTCGTAGCTCCCTGTGCTGCTCTCATTGCCATAATAATAATAATAATAATAATAATAATATCCTATGTTAGACTATAGCATGTTAATAATAAAATAAAAAGAAAAGTGTCAGGGGATCAAAAGTGTAATTAGTTGTAAGTTTTTACATCATAAAAGTCAGCCTATTCGATGTTGCAAACAGGTCATAATGTAATTATTTTGATTCAGAAACTTTATTTATAGGCTACCAGCATACGTTGAACTGAAAGGCTGATCGAGGCCATGGTCGGGTCTTATTCTAGGACATGTTTCTTTTCCTCTAACTGAATGAAATGCTAAATCAATTAGGATAGTAGTCATTCGTCAATTAATAAAAGTAATTTGTCTGTGGTGGAATCATAACTCAAGTGTCCCATCCTCATCCTGTCGTCACAGTCCTCCAGTGTCTGACGTCATTCAGTATCACCTCTGTCAGACAATCTTACTTAATCTCAGAATAATCAGTCGAATTATTACGGACCAACACGTTTGTATACTGAGACAATCGTTTATTTTGTTTAGCTAATGGCCTACAGATTTATCTATTTTTAATCCGCGTCTTAAATATTTTGGATAAACATTTTTATCTGGACTATTTATGCCTTTGAATGAATTCCAGAATATAAAATACAACGTATTTTATTTTACTCATTGTAAGAGTTATCGTTCGTTACGTCTAATTACACGTTAATGGCACTTAATTTGCTGTTTTCTCGCGTCTTTCCATTTATATTCGCATACAGGCCTCATATTAAAATAGGCATACATAGGCTACATACAATAGGCTATAGGCCAATCAGAAGCAACCCGTTCTGTAACAAGACATGTTCATCTTTAGCCACATAAATATTTCACACAGCCTGCATGTCATTTGACAACACTAGAGATTTCAATAACACAGACGCACACACACACACACACACACAAACACACTAAAACACTTGGCATTGCGCGTGGCCGTTCACGCAGAACAGAATTTACAGTTCTTCTCTGCATCATTAGGTGCTTTGGTTGTCTGTCAAGGCGACTGTGTGTGGCAGTCTTTCACAATATTTCAATGGATGCCAGTTGATAAATAGCTAGATTCCACACAAAAAAGCAAACTCCGTCATTTTAAGAACAAACTAGGCTACCGTAACCTAACTCCATAATAAATAAATTTGTAGTTATTTTTTTATATATTTCAAGTTTGTGATGATGTGCCAAACTCTGAGCACATTTATTGACAAAACGAAACGGCTTCAATTGAAAATCCACCGATTTACTCAAAGGCAGCAATGATTAAATGAAATGCCTGAGAGGTAAAGAAGGATTTATTTAACCCGTGTAGCCTTGCAAGTTCCCCGGTGATCAAACAGTCGCTGGCTCAGGTTGTGTGTGTGTGTGTGTGTGCTCAACTGTCCCTCTCCACGCGCTTGTGGCGCGAGCAATGAGATCACAGGTCGCAACATCACTATTAATCTCATTATCAGCGGCCTGTCGAGGAGACTGATTGTCGACCACCTTTCTGAAATGTATGATACTTTTTCAACAGTTGTTTACTTTAATTTATCACTAAATAGGCCTATCACAGAAGTAAAACCCCTATTCGATATTTTTTATCCATTTTCCGTCAGGAATTTTGTATCACCCCCTCTTATTTAAAATAAATAAATAATAATAATAGATAAATAAATAAATAAATAATAAATAATTTATTATTGATCTTTACATTAGCTCGTGTAATTATTGTTATTTACATCTTTAAAACTAATAGCTATTTCTATCCGAAAAAGGGAGGGGTGATAACTCAAACAATACCGCTAAGATAACAATATTTCCAACTGAGTATAATGAGTGTGATTATTGTTGTATCATCATACTAAGCTGTCGCTCGTATCTCTTATCTCTCTACAGCTTTTATAGAGAACACATCCAGATTTATCGGGTCATAAAATCGAGCTTTACGTTCTCGCACAGACAGCGAGGTTATTTTACTGCAACATTTTTATTTTACAATAAAGCAAAAACAAAATCCCAAGCCATTACAGTAGCGCAACAAAAACACGTAGCCTATTAACCCAGTGTAGGCTACCAAATACTTTTATTTCAAACTTTTGAAAATCATTTTAAATAAGTAAAATAGCCTACTGTTTTACAGCACTCTATAGGCTATGTGACTTTCCTATTGCGTATAGCCTACACAGTTCTTGTTTGATTTTGTGCCTCTGTCAAAGCAATTTTCCAACTGCTTTTAATGTCTCTTAAAAGTTAACTTTCATCGACTAAAAACAATCGTTTAAAATACAGTGGACTCAGCAAATATAGATCTTCAGGTAGGAGAACACCCCTCCTCCGTCTATCCCTCTCATTCTTCTCCTCCTCCATGGGTCCTACCTTTGGAGTGCGTCACGTGGTTCTGCTCTTACAAATAACTCGCAGTAAAGTAGAGAGCAAATCAGAGAACAGTTATATTAGGCATTATCTGCAGCAGCAGCAGCAGCTATACCTCCAGATACAGACAAGGCACAGTGACAAGTCGAAACACAGAGGACAACTACACGTTTTTTTTCCTGAATCGCATAGCCTACTCGTGGAAGTTTGAATTCTGGGCTAAAATCAAGACGGAAAGAAGAGAGTGGGAACTTCAACAGCGATATTCAATCAAGTCACTTGGAAAAGAGGGTTCCTGACTTTATCACTAGACGTCCTTATCTGGTGAGATAATACAACGAGAGCTCTTGGATGAAATTGTTTAAGCCCTTTGCTTACAGCTATCAACGTTTTTATGTAATCTGCGTTTTCAGTGATAAAATATAGATGTTGGAGAGATTACAGTGCAGCTTGATTCGATCCCCGCAGATGATTTAATGGGTTCGGTATATAGTGTTTTCCCAAGATATCTGAGACTGCTGCTGATAATTATTTATATCCCTATGTAAAGATATGGAAAGTAATTAATGTCATTTTAGTCTATTAAATACAAATAAGATACAGATAACCGAAAAATCATGACAATTATACGGGTTGTCCATCTTGACTGTTGCCAATTGCATATATATAAATATTATTGATTGTCTATAAACGTTCGCATTAAAAGCATCGTTCAAATACACTCTTAAAAATAAACATTCCAAAAAGGTGTTTTTGCAACTTTTCAGTGAACCATTTTAGAACATTTTATAATAAAGAAACTTTGGATGTTAAAAGTTCTTCATGGATAATAAACAATAAACAACCTTTATTTTTAAGAGTGTAGCCTGTGTTGTGTGTGTGGAAAATGTAAGAATGTCTCGCTTTCGTTCAGTAATGATAAATTCAAAAGTATTATCATTAGATTTTTAGGCTATATATTATTTTTGCATAATCTAATACTGAGTACATAATTTGATTGGTTTATTTTTGGTTTGTCACCAGGAGTGAATTCCTTTTTTTTCCCCCGAGGCCGCTGCTCAAGCAACCGTTGCATTGGAGATTTTGGACGTTATCGAGGCTTTTACTACAATCTGGGCGAATTTCAAGATTTCAAAATCTGAAAGGATAGCCTAGTCATTGGATACAATATGTATTCGAGCCTGGCTTTATCCTCCAACCCGTCCCCCTACGCACACGATTCCGGGAACTACATCCACCCGTCCGCGAGCTCACCTGTGTACGTGCCCACCACCCGTGTACCTGCCATGCTCCAGACCTTGCCTTACCTACAGACCTGTGAGTCCACACACCAGGCCCATGGGCTCGGCAGTCACCACGCCTGGCCACAGACTGGCTCGGAGAATTCCTCTTTTAACCCGGGCAGCCCTCATCCTCCGCCCGGTTTCTCTTATTCGCACAGCCCTCCGGTGAGCAGCAGCACCGGCAGGGACGCCGCGTACCAGAATTCGCTGATGTTGAGTAACAGCGGCCGGGCAGATCAGTATGGAAGTGCTCTGGTGCGCTCCGTCGGGGGTTCCTACTCCAGCCCGTACGCGGCCTACATGAGTCCGGAGATGGCCACCTCATGGACGCCAGGGCCCTTCGATGGCGGCATGATCGGTCTTCAGGGACGCCAGGGAAGTCTACCGGGAAGGAGGTCCAGTTTAGGTAAAATGATTTGCCTCAACAATTGCGTTTTCTCCTTGATGGGACATGTAAATATGTACACTAAAATAACAACACCTTCACGATAATTTTGTCTGCGCCACATTATTTAACGTTTTATTTAAGATTTAGTGTCGCCTTTGATTCTGTTCCGCTATCCTTTTGCACAAGCGCATGTTAAAGTGAGATCTACTATATTACATTTGGGTCGTTAGTTTGGCAATAGTTTAAAATCAATCTTTCAAGTCAGCAGGCAAAAATGGTTGGAATGGAGGGGGTTTCGTTTGATGCTGTGATCTCACAATTTATTGCGGTGGTGTTGAGGGTTATTTATTGCTGTCTAGGTGTTTATGTTAGACCCTTCGTTGTTAGAAGGCATAGTTAGTTTGGGTTTGACTACACAGGCACATTGCAAATGCTAATCAAAACAAAACTTGATCTTATTCCACTAATACACATCCTTTAATGGGCAATGCAATCACTTTAATTTAAATGATAATTTAATTCCCTGCTATTGTCTGTCTACATGTGGATTGATGAAAGGGTCCCATGCGCACCTCATAATTGTGAGAACTATCCAATCTACTGTCACCTTGATCAAACTTTTCTAAACAGACCATTACAGTCAGATACACATTTAACGGCCGTTCCCTTTGAAGATCAGTGCTTTAGGCCGACACATTTTCTTTGATAGTCCATAAAATGTCACATTTAGTTCTTCAACTGTGGACGATTTATTCGGGCATACATAAGGGCTCGGGCGTTTGATATTGAGCAGTTGCGTATTCTGATGTTTCGTTACACAAATGTTTAATAAACGTGTAGCCTAAATCTATATTACAACAATCCATCAGAGAGATAAACAACGTATAAGTTATATTTTATTAAATATTAATATATGATATTACATTTAAAAAAACACACACACAAAAAAAAAATAGAATATTATTACATAGATTATTAATGCCCACGTCTTATTTGAAATAAATTGTTGGAGGGCGTCACGTGTCAGATCTTGATTGATTGGTGACCCCTGGATCTTTAACACTGATAAGAGCTCCATTGACATTCCGTTCGCTTGAGGCCCTCGTGCCTCGTCAGCGGCCCTAATAGACACTCCAGTGACCCTGGATATGCTCGTATTAATCCATTCTTCATTCCATCTAGAGTTTTGTCACATTCCATACCGCTAAAGCTCAAGAAAACACCAGGCCTCACCTAAGGGTCTATCTGCATCCATCCAAAGTGCTGAGTTCTTCCTGGGCTTTAACAATAAAAACTACTATTATTATGTAGTAGACCTTTTCTTGACACATCGTTTAAAATTCCAATCATTTTATTTTTATTTTATTTTTAGGACTATTTTACTTTATTATTTCATTTCGTTATTTTCCTTGCTCTGTTAGCAAACAAACATTTTGAATGTGAAGATAATAACTAGTATTTGAATATTATATTTTATATAATATGTATATATACACCTCTTTATATTTAGATTTTAGTGCAAGTATTGTTGAGGTTATGCGTCAAATCCATACAGTTACAGTGAGCCCTGATACTTTTTGAAAGGCTTCAACATATTTTAAAATGTTTGAATAATAGCCTTGGCATCGCTTCAAAATGTAAACTGATTTCTGATCCCAGCTTAAATTACACTTTTTGACATTCACCTGAAACATTAAGACGTTCGAGTTTTTATTCATTTAAGGTTATTCGTATTTGCCTTAAAGAAATGAGACATGGCGACATTACAGAAATGACAACTTTGAAAACATCTCATTACACTGACCCTTCCACTTAAACTTTAACGATTAGCCTATTTCGTCTCGCGCTTTATTTTATGATTTTAACGAACATTGTCCTCTCATAAATCACTCTGAACCTAGAAGAAAACCTTGGGAAATGAATTAAAAACGAACTGTATGTCCTTTCAGACATGCTGGACGACATGCCGTGTGAAGGGCGCGAGTGTGTGAACTGTGGCTCCATCTCGACGCCGCTGTGGAGGAGAGACGGGACCGGACATTACCTGTGCAACGCCTGCGGACTCTACCACAAGATGAACGGCATCAACCGACCTCTAATCAAACCACAGAAACGCCTGGTACATGCACACTTCTTAATTATTGTTAGTTATTTAAAGGCCTTTTTTAAACCAACACTTTAAAGGAACACGTGCAGATGTTACCGTAAACAGTTTTTTTCTACTTGACCTATTGACCCTTAAAAATTACTTTCTTTGGTTTGGCCCAAAATATTCAGATTGATTCAGTCATATTAAATAACGTTTTTACATGAATTAAAGCAGTCGATTTCGATTTTTGGTAACACTTTATTTTACAGTGTCCTTGTTACATGTAATTAGTAATAACAGTAAATTATGCATAATTACATGCAACTAACCCTTAACCAAACCCTAATCCTACCCTGACCCTATAGTAAGTACATTCTGTTAATTAATATTACTCAGTACTTAAATATGTCATAAAAATAAAAAGTGCAACCAGATTTTATTTTATCATGAATATGCTATAGTACAAAATATCCTGATGTTCCCAGACAATATCTAAACATTTGTTGCAGGTTTTCTGTAGTTGATACTTTTACAAAATAGTCTCACAAAATGAAATAATTTTTGCTTATATATAGGAGAGGTTGTGGGTTGATTTCAGGGTCAGGACTGGGAAGGCCAATTGAGCAAAGCCTTCACTGCTGTCCTTTTTCCCAGGAATCTCTCTCTCTCTTTCTCACTCATTCTCTTTTTATACTCTCTCACACACAATTCCCTCACTCGTCTCTACCTCTCTGTTTTCATTTTTGCTTTCATGACCTTGTCCTTGGGTCGGACTGTTTTTAGCCCAAGCAGCGCAAAACTCAAAACAACACCAAACTTTATGGAGCTTTGAGCAGTTTCATTCTTAGAAGAATATTAATGTGTGCCAGTAATTTCAGTAATATTAAAAAGTGCCTCATTTGAATTCATAAAGTGATGCTTGGAAGACCTGGTCACAGAGTTCTCGTCCATTTCCTCTTCTTTGTTTTTTGTTTTTGTTTTTTACCGCAGTTGCTTGCATTTACACTGTAAAAAAGTTGCTGCCTTAATTTTTTAAGTACAACCAACTTGTATGTTAAAGTAATTTCAACTTAAATTACATTAAACTGACTTAAAAATTGAGTTGAATCTAGTATATCTTATAAAATTTGCTTAAAATTGCTTAACTTATTTTGATGAGTGAAATCAATGCAAAAACATATGTTGTCATAACTTATTGATCATATAATTTTTTTTACAGTGCATGTTTGCACTAAACTTAGCTACTGCATTATATTTTTAACAGCAAAATATTTTTATTACAACATATACCACCAAAGGAACATAAGCAAGAACATAGGGGAATGGAGGATATACATTTGATCTCTCCCAGCTCTTTTCTAGCAAGGTTTGGCAAGCTTCGCCTTTTTTCTCACCTTTGCTATGTTAAATATTTTTTTTTCTCTCATTCCCTCTCTCAAAATTCTCTCTTCAACTCTGTAAGATTCTTTCAATGTCCGCCAAATTAACCACCTTCTCAACTATATGTCTCTGCAGCAGAGCACGTCACGACGAGCAGGTCTGTGTTGCACTAACTGCCACACCAGTACAACCACACTGTGGAGGAGAAATGCAGAGGGAGAGCCCGTCTGCAACGCCTGCGGACTATACATGAAGCTTCACGGGGTGAGTGTGGGATTTCGACCGCTGTTTCTAACCACAGCTCCATTTGGGAGGGTGCGTGTGCATGTTCGCTTGTGTGTGTGTGCAAACCTGAAGTCCACGTGACGCAGAGGTCATAGGTGTGTTTTATCGGAAGAGAATGAGAATGAAGAGAGGAAGGGGAGTCGCTTAAATAATCTTTGTTCTGTAAACTTGTAATTCTCACGGTGAACAAAATGACTCCCACAAGAAAAAAAATACATATATAATCTAGTTACAATTTATCTAGTTACATTTTTTAAACAACAAGACCCATATACCCAACTGAGTTCAATCACCATTATAAAAGTCCTCATACACTCTTGAAACATAACAGGGTTTTTTTTGCAGCGATGCCTTTGAAGAACCATTTTTGGTTTCCCAAAAAACCTTTCAGTGATCAGTTCTTAAAAGAACCTTTTTTTTTCTTAGAGTGAGGAACAAAATTGAACATTTTTCTACTGTAAAGAACCTTTTGCGCAATGAAAATGTGTTAAAGGTTCTTCGTGGAACCATTGATGCCAGTTATGAACCTTTATTTTTAAAGAGTGACTGAACCACCAACTCATTTTTAACTCTTTGCAACTCTTGAATGGTTAATGAATAATCAGTCGTTAAATTCGATTCTTTTTTCCTTTACTCTTGTTTTAGGTACCAAGGCCATTAGCAATGAAGAAAGAAAGCATTCAGACAAGGAAACGCAAACCAAAGATGCCCAAAACCAAAGCATCCTCAGGTAAGAGTTGAGAAAAGCATTTTAAAAGAGACATTTTTGAAAAAGATTTTTAGACAAAAGCGGACATGAGTGATTTGGATGGAAGTGTGGGAGTGAGTGAGTCAGAGAATGTGTGGAGAGAAATATGGGGTGAGCGAGAGAGTAAAGGGAGGGGAAAGGGAGTGAAAGAGAGAGAGAGAGAGCAATAACAGCACTTTTTTCTGTTATCAATGGACATGTGGTGCGTATGCGGCACCAGCACAAACACAAACGGATGTTTGACACCATTAATTGTCATTTGCAATAACCAGCATGTCGAGTTTGCTGATCTTTTATTGTGTCTGTCATTCACAATTTGTTCTATTTGTCTTTTCAGGGTCAACAGTGTCTGGCGCTACGTCTCCCACTTCATTGCCTGTGTCAGAGAACGCCTCTACAATAAAGAGCGAACCCAATATCGCAGCTTCTCCATATGCGGGCCAAACTGTTGTCTCAATCACACAGGTATGCACTCACGTGATTGATAGGATTGTGTTTTTCTTTGTAGATGTCACCATCAATGAAAGCCAGTTATTAAATATGGGTTGGCTAAATGATTGATTCCCGAGTTTAAGTTCACTCTTAAAAAGAAACATTCTTTATTGGCGTCAGTGGTTCCATAGAACCTTTCCATCGCACAAAAGGTTATTTATAGTGGAAAATAGATTCTTCAGATTATTAAAGTGGTTCTTTTAAGAACTGTTCAATGAAAGGTTCTTTATGGAACCTAAAATGGATCTTCTTTGTCTTAGTTCACGTAATAGTTGACGTAAACTGAATATTCTGTCATCATTTACTAGCCCTCATGTCGTTCCAAACCTGTATGACTTTCTTTCTTCTGTGGAACACAAAATAAGATATTTTGAAGAATGGTTAAGCTGTTTTGTCCATACAATGACAGTTATTGACTTAAATGCGGCAACATTATTTTTCAAAATATCTTCTTTTTTGTTCCACAGAAGTCATGCAGGTTTAGAATGAGATAAAAAATCTGTCATCATTTACTATAGATAACCGATCTACTGCAAAGCTCGATTTGGCATTTGTCAACTAACAGTGTTTGTCTTTGTTCTGTTTAAGTCATCAACACAGTTGGACAGTGCCAGTTCAGCACACGTGGACATCAAATATGAGGACTACACATACACCCCAACGTCAATCGCCCCACAGAACTCCTGGTGCGCGCTGTCCCAAGCGTGATCTGAGACCTACTACCTTCTCTAAACCTTTCCAGTGCATTCTGGGAGAAAAGACTTTTAACAAGATCTACCTAATAGAACATTTACCTAAATGTAGACAGAGGAATGCAAGAGATCGACTGTAATCTGTGCTACTTTGCCTCGTCGATTTATCGTGGCATATCTGTCTGAGACTGTGATGTCACGGCTGATTCATGCAATTCCACCAAAATACGGCGGAGGACAAGCAGCGACTGCAGTTCTCGAGTTCCTTAAGCAATGATCGGGAGGACAAAAAACATGCTTTTTATGGCTTCTGAACATGTTTCATGGCTTAGATGTTAATGATTAACTTTTAAGATACATTATTTATGTTGAGATAAGAATGGTAGAGGCACACAAGTCTCTCCCATAATTCCCCTTATCCTTCAGGGAATGCGTCTTTATGGTCGTTATGACTTTAGATCGCATTCTTAGCCTGGATGAGTCTTTTAAAAGTTTCCTTGTTGTTTTTGATGATTCCAGACTCTGTTTAATGCTGTATTGTGTTCCTCCGATGATCCGAAGTGCAATGACCCTCACTTTTCAGCAATTTTTTTGAAAAGGCACACATTTATTTTAATTGTTCGAAATTTTGTGTTTTGTCTTGTCAGAATATGTTAACCTAAATTTATTTGCTGTATTTTGTTGATATATATTGGAATTATATCATTGTTTTATTGCATATAAAATTGCCAAACATTTGCTTTGTGTCTGCATGTGTTTGTAGAAATTTTATAATTCTCCTTAAAGGGATAGTTCACCCAAAAATGAAAATTCTGTCATTTACTCGCCCTCATGTTGTTTCAAACCTGAATGAATGTATTTCTTCTGCTGAACGCAAAACAAGATATTTTGAAGAATATGGGTAACCAAACAGTTATGGAGAACAAAATACTATGGAAGTCAGTGAGGCCCATTAACTGTTTGTTTACCCATATAGTCTTAAAAATGTCTTATTTTATGTTCAGCAGAAGAAATAAACTCATACAGGTTTGGAACAACAGGAGGGTGAGCAAATGAGGAATTTAGGATTTTGGGGTGAAAAATAAACTGTTTACTTTCTAAACAGTAATTAATGAAAATAAGTTAAAGAGTTTTTTATGAAGGAGGATGACGGTCAGACAGGCAAAAGTTTATCATTATATTTTTTTTATCAGTTTCATACTGTTTTTATAACAACGAGGGGCCGTGTGGTGATTTCCATGGATTTATATTCATGGTTTCAGTGTGTATCTGTGAACTTTAATCTGATCTACCAACACAATCTTATAGCAATTAACTAAAATGACTATTTTAACCAACTATTTAATAATTATTTTATGTTTTCGTATGAATCGCATCATACGAAATCACGACCTCATAAAATACTTCCATTTCCTCATGAGATCAGGTTGGATATACACATTGTTTGACTTGATTATCTCAGAATATTTGAAGCTTTGTATTATTTTTTGTGCTTCATTCCCACACACACACACACACACAAAAAAAATGACCAAAAGTACCGTTCAACATGACTTGTTTTGTTTTCAAAGGTGGTTTGTTAATTTTTAAAACGTCCTGACTTTATAATGCCAAGACGTAGGCCATATAGAAATTGTATATGAAGGCTTTGATGTTTATGACTTTATATAGTTCCTTTGTGTAACCTGTATCCTCCTAGGTGTTGCTGAGTGTTTGCCTGAATGACTCTCGGTGTCTGAGCGTACCTCTCTCCGCAAAGTGTTGGCGATCAAAGGTTGCGTTCCAGCTTGGCTTTATGGTGCTATGGTTTTGGGTTGGGCTAGAACATGTTGGCTCTTGGCAGGCGCGTCAGCATGAAGCCCACCCTCTTTACAGCCTCATGGCGACAGAGAGGCACCGCCATCCACCTTTATTGCTATTGGCTGAATTAGCTGGCTTTATCTCGTGGTGTCTTAGTTTTGTTGCCCAGGTGATGAGGTACAATGTCAAAAAACTATTGCATCAGGTTCACAACCTCAGCCTCATGAGTAATGCTTTATAAGCAGTATTTGACTGTTTTTATACGCCCATGCCATCATCATCATCACACAACCCGCCGAATAATTGTCTCTTCTGAAATGAGGTGCGGTGAGCTTGGACAGAGCAAGCATGCTTTATACGGTTCAAGACTATAAAGTCATCACTTTGAATCATTGAAACGCATCCAGTTCTCCTCAAACGACCTTCATCAGAGGGGCAAGCGATAGGAAAAGAGCCTGTACTGACATTAAAACAAGTGACAAGCTATATTGTGTTTGTGATTAAATGATTCAAATATTTCTGGGAATGATATGGAGATTCCATGATTTTTTTCATAGTCTATATTTAATTATAATTTCACATCTCCAAAGGTTGTGAACAGACCATGATGGTTTTCAGAAATGCTTGAGGTTAAGACAGTTTCAACCTTTTTTTTTTTTTTTTGCTTTCTATTATTCATTAAGATGGATATCTCATTTTCCCCCTTTCAATATTTTCTCTTTCATTTGAGTGTTTCTGAGGGAAAGACAGATTTTTCCCAAGGTCACCCTCCTTCATTCATTTTCTCTGCATTGCGCTCTCTATCCTGTGGTAAAAAAAACAAAAAAACAAAAAACAAAACAGGATATTGTAGAGCAGTTCTGACCATGAAGGAAGTTATGGAGGGGGCGACGATTCATCCTTCAGTGTGACAGTGGACTGAAGGATTGTTGCTTTGTGAATGAACAAGTGTGTGTGCCACAACGTGATGAATGGCTGTACACATTTTGTGACTGTGTCTGTAACAGCATCTGACGTGCTGCAGAAATCACCCGAATATTGGCTTCTGGGGATTCTGGGATGGCTCCATGGATTCATGGGGATTAAACATGGTATATAAAACCCAGGCTTTATTTTAAACTTTAGACTGCTAAAGATCACTTTCTTAATCCGTATTGATTTGTTTTCAAAAAATATATATTTTTATGAATATCTGTACTGTTTCTGAACTGCATGTATTTATTTGATCAAAATACAGTAAAACAGTAATAGTGTGAAATTTAATTACAATTTAAAATAACACAAATACAAACTGTTTTATACATAACATATTTTAAATTGTTAATTTCTAAATATTCTTGTGATAGCAAAGCAAAATTTTCAGCAGCCATTACTTCATGGCTGATTAATATTTTTGTTTGTTTGTGGAAACCGGTATAAGTATATATTTTTTTATTATTATGTAGCCTACTGCTACAAAATTGTCCTTGCTTAATAAAATGATTGAATAAAATGATTTATATATATATATATATATATATATATATGTATACACATATATATATATATATATATATATATATATATATATATATGTGTATACACACATATATATATATATATATATATATATATATATTATATATATTATTATTATTATTATTATTATTATTATTAAAACAAAACCAGTCCAGTCACCACAAAACCACAAGGGTCAATTTTTCGAAAGTGAGATTTTTTCATCATCTGAAAGCTGAATAAATAAGTTTTCCATTGATGTATGGTTTATTAGGAAAGGACAATATTTGGAATCTGAGGTGAGGGTGCAAACAAATCTAAACATTGAGAAAATCGCCTTTAAAGTTGTTCATTTATGTTTGCGACTGTGCTGCATTCACTCACAAATTTTTTTTTTTTTATACATTTACAGTAGGAAATTTACAAAATATATTTATGGAACATGATCTTTACTCAATATCCTAATGATTTTTGGCATAAAAGAAAAATCGATAATTTTGACCCATACAATGCATTGTTGGCTATTGCCACAAATATACCCGTGCGGCTTGTGACTGGTTTTGTGGTCCAGGGTCACACACACATACAAAATATAATAAATAAAAAAAATTACAGATTTAAAACATTATTTTTTGTAACCACCAAGTTCTGCCTGCATGAGAATCCACATGCGTGCAGACACACACACTCAATAGTAGGCTATGCAAGATAAAATTAATTGGCTACAATGCTGTCAAT
Source organism: Abramis brama (assembly GCF_963993115.1). NCBI lineage: Eukaryota > Metazoa > Chordata > Actinopteri > Cypriniformes > Leuciscidae > Abramis > Abramis brama. The sequence goes on along the minus strand of NC_139984.1, from coordinate 14,688,305 downwards.
CATAAACCTCAGTGGTATATGAGGTAAATTATATTTTTACACGTATTACAACTGTTCTGTGAATCATTTCAAATGACTGCATCCACTGAGATCAAGATATAAAACTAGAAATGTTTGATTGAAAATGATGTGGGCCTGCTTAACCCTATAGAAGAAGAGGTTGCACCTTCGTTTTGTTCACCTGTGTGCACTTGTGTATTTGTCAGGGCAGTTTGTGTTGGGGATTTCCTCAGAATGAGCCGTCAGATAGCAAAGCTGCCAGAGATGCCAGTGCCAGAACACACTAAAACTGCAATGTGTTCTTATATGACCCCACTATAAGGCCTGGGCCAGAGAACAAGCCAAGTGTGGGGGAGAAAGAGAGAATCAACAATAATGCGGCAATAATAATGAGTCTTGCTCCAAAGGTGCATCCAGCTGACGTCTTCATTCAGAAACGCTCAAGAGAGGAGTTTTCTCAAACTTTGTCTTTGTGGACTATTAGAGGTGAACAAAGAAGGATCAAGCAGCAGTGTTCTCATTTCTCACCTTTTAGTTGCGTCATCATTTTTGCCAGTCTGCAGTTCTCAAAGAACACCAAGGCTCTCAGAACGCACTATCAGTAAAATGACCTTCGAGGTGCCCTGTGTACTTTACGCTATAGCATTTGTGAGCTATTAGAACTGCCAAAGCTTTCTTTCTCTTGCAGTCTCTCTTTCTTCACAGCATTACACCAACTGACTGCCTTATTGGCCCCCTGCAACTAAAAAAAACACCCCTGTATTCCCCAAGACACACACTGTCACTGGCACTAGTGTGTTTGTGTTAGTAGCTCTTGGGGGTTCACCACAGGACTCCTATTATATTGTAATTGAGGACTCTGTTCTTGAATATGACCCCCACCTTTCGCATTCTGGAAGAATACAGAGTAACTGACAAATGGTCCAATTCAGAGGACAAATGAATCTATTCTTTATGGGGCAACATTATCATTCTATTTTGTAATAATAATACTAATCATTTTAATGAACCCCAATCGCAGATGCTTAGCATGCTCAATATTATTACTTAAAGGAATATTTCACCCAAAAATAAAACTTCTAGACAGAAAAGAAGATATTTTGATCTGTTTTGTCTAATAAAGATCAATAGGGGCCCAAACAAAGCAAAACAAATCACTAAGGTTTGTAGAAGAAAGAACAGAAGTCACAGGTTTGGAATGACATCATTGTGAGCAAATGATGATATATTTTCATTTTTGGGTGAACTTTATCAATGTAGTAAAAAAAAAAGAATTCCAGTCCCTTTGGATGTGTCCTAGATGACAGGGTGATTAAAGGAGACTCCCTCTCCACTAATACACTCACAAAAACAAAAACAAGAGGGTGACCCCGCCTATCCAAAGGTCAAGGTGTGCACAGGCCAAAGGTTGTGTTACAACCAAACGCCCATAAAACAAAGTGCATCTATGTACATAATTATCACAGCAAAATGGCACATGCACACACACTCAAATCTAATGCAAGAACATGCTCACATAGGCTACTGCAGCTACACTGCACACATTTACAAAGTAGGGCAGGTGTTCGGTGTTGGTTTTTGCACACACACACACTTTTCCGGTCACACACCTGGCCAATAGTCAGCTTCATTAGACACATATATCAAATACTCACTGCCTGTTACACGATCACAGTCAACAGTGAGTTACTCATTAACATGTTTTAAATCATAAATGGCATTATATTTATGATTTATTAAAGAAAATATGTTAAGTTCATCGCTGGGATGTTTGCATATGGTGCATGTAATTTTAGCTAATATTATTAAATCAACTCTGCCAGCTTTCCTGTGTTGTATTTTTTTTTTTTTTTTTTTTTTGCAACAGATTGAAAGTTATAATGGAGGCTACGAGCAAAATCTGCCAGAACAAGCTCAAAAATACAAATCTGTATTAACTGTACTATTCTATCACCTTGTACTGCAATGCAGGGCCATTTAAACCCTTAAGTCCACAAGCATGGGTAAATGTTTTACCAACTTTGACTACCCTGTCTTGAATATGGAAAGTGATTTTAACATTCACTTCTTAAAATTATCTAGCACATTTTTAATTACTAGTAGGTACATGATTAGTGACTAGTATATTGAATTTCACTATAACTAACTGAATACTATTCTCCCAACTATTATTCCTTTTGCTACAGATCACTATAGTGCCCACTAGTCTAGAAAATATAAATAGGCTAATTGCATTTTAAATCATAAATATTTATAATAACTATTTTAATTTTTAAGAACAATTCTCCATAGTGCAAATAATATTTTAAATGACCAATAGCAAAACAATAGGTAGCCTACTAAACTAGCGACCAATTATACTAGTCACTATTCGAATAAGTAGCCTAGGCTACTATCATCCAATGAATAAGTTATATTCTTACTATCTAATGAATACTTAATAGAGAAATTGAAAAAGATGCTGGTTACTGGTATTACATACTCGTAAATTAAATAGGTGGTACAAATATTAAAAAGAAAAAGAAAAAAAGTTACTAGTTAGCCTACTTAGTACATGTGTGAACAGCTTGCCATATCTTGAGTGCGTGTGAAGGTAAGTGGAATTGGGAGGGGCTGTTGTGCGCGTGTGTGTCCTCGTGCATTTTTCCTGTTATGGGAATTAATTCCATTTCACATGGGTATTATTAGAGGTGGTCGTTACTAAACTTAGCTTCATTCTCCAAGTTATTCCTTCTCTAAGTTTGTCCATGCATGGACAAAAAAGAAATGGCAACAAATAACCAGACCGACGAGGAAAATGCCAAAATAAGAAGGAAAATGGCATTGTAAACGATGAAACGGAGACGTCTGAGAGCGATGACTTCCGTGGCCGGGAGCAAGATCGTTTCCTTGCCGTGGAAAAATAGTCAGGAAGGGGAAAAAAGTTGAGGGGTAGGTGTGGGGGTAAAGAGAAAGAAAAAACTCCATCTACGTCTACAATCAATGCGCCCCTCCTCCCCCATGTCGCCGCCATCTCTCAGGCCGTAATTTACGATGCCTCGCTATTTATTTGGCGCACACCTCCTGGTAAAACTCCGTTAACAAACTTCACACTTTGCGGGTATATTGTATGCAAACCGTGTATTTATTGTGTTTTGTCACGAAAAGGTGGCGTGTGAAATGACGACGACGTCTCAATTTATTGTGATGTGAGACTGTGAGTTAAGAAATTGACAATCTATCAATCTGTTTTTACATTTCTAAATAGCCTAGATGTTTTAGGTTCCTCGATGCTAGTAGCTTCACCTCCCCTTCAACTTTGAACTCTGAATAATACTTGCCAAGAAGACTCGTTGAATCTGCTTGTAACAGCCACAGTGAAACACACACACACACACACACACACACACACACACACAAAACCTGGTACACTTATGAAAATCTCCAAAGTTGTGGTATTGTGTGTAGGCTATGTGTGGTGTGTGAGAGAGAGTGTCTATTCATTCATCTGTCATCAGGGAGGTTTGGTAAGGAGACTCCGTGGAGCCCAGAACTCAGGGGTCAAGTCCAGGTTTTCCCAGCCCCCAGCATCCCTCCCGCTCTCCTCCGCTCCAGAGAGATGGACAGAATCAGGGAGAGGCGTGAAGGGATGGGGAGGAGAGGACATGAGCCTGAAGTGATAGATTGATGCTTAAGATGACGAACAGTGGGAACGGATATTATGGACGAAAAACAGTTTACTTTTACATTTCGCAGCCAAGGTGTTTGGCTTCTGCTTGCAGGGTTTTTTTTTTTAGTTGAATGGTTGTGATTCTGTGGTTGTGAGTCTTTATTTTACATGTCAGCTCTGATGGGAAAGACTGTATTTTGCATATTGTTATGAGACAGCATCCATTTTGCTAATGTTTTCCAGAACATTCAAGAAAAATGACGTTTTGCAAATTCACAGAATTCTCTATCTTAAAACAATCTTACTCAGAACATAATTGTTAAATGTTATCAAAGCTGAATTTTCAGCTTTATTTCTCCAGTCTTCAGTGTCACATGATCCCTCAGAAATAATTCTAATATGCTGATTTGCTTCTCAAGAAACATTTCTTCTTATTATTAATGTTGAAAAAAGTTTTGATTCATATTTTTGTTAAAACCATGATCATTTTTTCAGTATTCTATGATGAATAAAAAAACAACAACATTTTTTACATGAGATTTTGAAATGAATGAGTTGTTCTCTGTCATGAACAAATTATTAACCTTCTAAAATGATAAAGGTGTAAAAATCAGCATAATGGAAAAAATATCCTTGATATCAGAAGCATGAGTGTAAGATGCATCCAAATAATTGCATTCAATTCTAAATGCATTCAAAACCTTAATATGCTCCTCCCGGTTTCAAATCATTCTTGCGCCTTTGCATAATATAGTGTCTCAATTGTGTTCATTTGGCTGTTATCCGTTTATTTAAGTGCTAGTGCTGTAAGCTGAGACCCTGTGCCACACTATGACCCTGTTGTAAGTAATGTCCTCTATGTCACCCTCTCAGTGTGTGTCCGTCTGTCTGTCTGTCTTCTTTTCTGTCTCCTCAGGTGAAGTGTGGAGTGATGAGGCCCAGGACTGCTCTCTCTCTCGCCTTCTCGTCTCCAAAGTGCCAGGCATTTCATGCAGGGTGAGAGACGTTGCTGAGGTGTGTGTTATTCTTGATGTCGGCCTCCAGCGGGGAGCAGGAGTCAACACAGCTAGTTACATTCACAGCGCCATCAGCCTGTCAATCAAGTCAGGTAAGCACACCCCCTATTGGTTCATGCTCTAACATGCACACTCAAAAATACAGTATGCACTAGTTTCACACATAAGACACCTTTAATGTAAATGTAATGTATGTACACCTCATTAGAGGTGCATGTTGTTCTCCAATGTTTCCTGAACTCGGAGCCCTTTCATTCCTGCCTCATTATTTTACAGCATAATCCATCTGCAGATAATAACCATTTGGGCAATCAGTGACTGAGTATGCCAAAAGATACCACATTCTTCATAAAAAAACATATATTATAATCATCATATCTCTGTGTATGTAGTTGATACATTTACTGATGTTCTTATGAATTTGTAATCAATAAGCAAATCAAATGATTTACATTCTACTAATAATCCAGCCATTCAATCCCTGATTTATTAATTATCAACCAAACAAAAAGAATGTTACATACCCTACTGTTCAAAAGTCTGGAGTCAGTAAATAAAAATAAAAAACAGTAATATTGTGAAAAAGTATTATAATTTAAAATGACTGTTTTCTATTGTAAGACATTTTAAAATGTTATTTATTCATGTGATGCAAAGCTGAATTTTCAGCATCATTACTCCAGTCTTCAGTGTCACATGATCCTTCAGAAATCATTCTAATATGCTGTTTTGCTGCTCAGAAACATTTCTTTTTATTATTAATCTTAAAAAATGGTTGTGCTGCTTAATATTTTCGGGAAACTGAGATACAATTTTTTCTGGATTCTTTGATGAATAGAAAGTTTTAAAGAACATAATTTATTTAAATTACAGTATAAATTCCTTCACCGTCACTTTTCATTGCTAAATAAAATTATTAATTTATTTAAAAAAAATCACAAACACACAAACTGTTTACTTGTCATGTGACCATGATTTATATATAACAATACAGTTTTAATAATATATTCTTAATAGACCCTTTAAATATTATATGTACCAAATATGGTTAATGTGTGTGTGTGCGTGTGTTATGCGTATAATGTGTATTATTTTACAGTAACGACAAGACTTGCTAGTCAAATATCCGCGATCACAAAACACGTGAAAGCTAGTTTTTGTCAGGGCTGATTTTTGCATAGTCACATTCCATTAGAAACGTTTTCATGAGTGGAATGAACTTTGACCCTGCCCCGGTCAGCTGAACTCTAGCCCACTCATTAATTTATAGACTCTGTGCCATCTGATTGGTGCTGCACTGATGATGTCAGCCCTGAAACAGCAGCACTAAATTATAATCATAGCCATCGTAAAGACAAGGGCCTGCTGCACATGTGGAATTCTTTTCTCTCTCTTTTTTGCCTTCTCTTTCATTATCTCTCCCCTCTTCATCGTCTCCACGCAGGATTTCCTTATGTTCCTGTCTCCGTCTGTCTATCTATTTCTTTTCTCTTTGTCTGTCTGTTTCTCATGTTCCTCCATTCGGGTTAATCTCTCACCCTTTCTCATTCTGTTGTCTCCCTCTCTCTCTCTCGCTGCTTCTGAACATGCACTTTGGATAACCCTGTTTTCAGAACCTCCGCTGCACTTTGCAGATAGATGCAGCCTATTTATTTTACTGTAAGAACACAGCAGACACAGGGAGCCAGAGAGAAAGCCAAAGACACATATATTCTGATGGGTTAAATCCAAAAGAAGTTGGCTGAAAGTAAGTGTGTGTGTGTGTCTGCCGACTACATCTTCAAGAGAGCCCTCCAGATTTATAGAAGTGACTCTAGACCTTGAAATATTTGTAATCATGATTTGTTTGATTATGTGGGGGAGTGGAGAGAGAGCTGGAAGTACTTTAATACCGAATTCTCTCTCTGTCTCTTTGTCTCTCACTATGTCCCCCCCCCTCACACACACACACATAACATACAACCCAACCCAACCCCTAACACACAAACACTACATCACTGCCTTTCGTACCTATTCGAGCTCTTACAGTGTAGTACTCGCATCTTAATTCTGATTGGTTCCAAGGATGCTGGTTCTTTTATTAGAATTGCACAGGTTTGTGGACGTCATTTTTTTAATAATATAAACACATTTTTAATAATTCATATTCTAATAATTGTTCATTTCTAATAATTTATTAAATCTGGTGTCATTGTTGAACTATTCCTCTTTATAGGCCACAGAACTGGAACAGCCGTCATTCCTGAAGTTCAACACGTCTCACACCGCTTGTATGTTTGTTTTTGGCAACGCTTTGCAATAAGGTTTTATCTGTTTTCATTAGTTAACTACACTAGGAAACATGGACGAACAATGAACAATACTTCAACAGCATTTGTTAAAGGGTTAGTTCACCCAAAAATGAAACTTCTGTCATTAATTACTCACCCTTATGTCAGACCTTTGTTCATCTTCGGAACACAAATTAAGATATTTTTGATAAAGTCAGAGAGCTTTCAGTTCCTCGATTGAGAGCAACGCAATTTACACATTCATGGTCCCAATCGAGGGATAGAAAGCTCCTCATTTGTGTTCCGAAGATGAACGAAGGTCTTACGGATTTGGAACGACATGAGGGTGAGTAATTAATGACAGAATTTTATTTTTCTGGGTGAACTAACCCTTTAAACTTAGTTATTTTCAACATTTACTAATAAATGTAAAAAAAACAAAACATAAGTTGTATCTGTTAACATTAGTTCATGCACTGTGAACTGACATGAACAAACAATGAACATTTTCCTTCAAAATTGGCTGAGAAAATATTTTAAAACGTTCACAGATTCTGTCTGGGCTTAGGGAAAAGGAAGGTTGCATGTCTCATGGAGAAATGTTTGTCTGAAAGGTATGGATCTCTCTCTCTCTCTCTCTCTCTCTCTCTCTCTCTCTCTCTCACTGTAATGGTATTTGTAGGGTTTGATAAGCTCCTCTCTGACGGCCTCCTGTCCTGATGATGTGGACGCAGAGACAAAGGCCGACTGCTGCATTCTTCTGAACCTAGGGTTTAACACATGCTCAGATAACAGAAAGGTATTTACAGCACACTTCACTGTTACCTCAGGAAAAGCGGCCTGAATCTAGAGCTTATAAACTAATGCCGCATTAAACGACAGAAGAGCATTTACACAATAGTTCTTTTAGTTTATTGTATGGAAATTGTTTTATGTGCCAGAATTGATTGGCAAGACTTTTCCATATGTCAGCTGCTGCTATCATTTAAATGAAAAGGATGAGGATAAAGCAAGATTTCAATGATGTCATTAAAAGAGAAGTGAGGTTGGTGAGCTGTAGTTATCGCTGTGATGTCACTTTAATATGTGCCGATTAGACTGCAGTCAGTGTGACTGTGAGTGTATCAGTGAGCGGCAGGCCTGTCCATCTGAAGTCCCGCTGGGATTCCTCTGGCTGTGTCTCATTGTGCTGGACCCTGTAAGACAAAGGGTTAAGTAAATGTTTGGGGAAGATAAGGCCACTCACACTGACAGCATGCAGACTTCAGGGACCGGGCTCCACTACGGCCAGATACACACACACACACACACACTCCTCCTCACTTTTGCCTCTTACTCAATTTCAAATTTTCTCTCTCTCTAAGGATTACTTCATCTCTCTATTCTATCTCCACGACTGTGTGTGTACAGTTTTGCAACAAAGTCGCCAACATCTTATATTACATTTTCATATCCTCATCATATATCTTAATGTTGAATTAAATATACAATTTTATTTTATTCAGTACTGTGGATTGAGATGATTGTTCACTGGCTGCTAATTTTTTTTCCTTCACTTTATTCTTTTCTCTAATCATAATGTTTTGAACATGTTTTCTTGTGAATATTGTTTTAATTGATAATCATTTATAGGTTTTTCCCATGTTCTAAACTTCACTTTTTTAAATCCTATTAATCTTTTGTAATATCCTTTTAACAAAAGCCAGATCGTGACTTTACGTCATCTTCCAGGAAGTGACATCAGTTTTGGTGGAAAACAACAACATAAACATCAGTTAGTGTTAGCAATGGGTTTTCTGAATTCAATTTAGTTTTTATAGTTATTTTAATTATGACATTACAGTTTATAAAAAACACATTTTCTAAAACAAAGTTTAAGTGTCTGAGTTTGACCAAAACATATCTAGTATAAGAGTCTAGTATATCCTTTTATAGAAATGCTTCCTTTAAATTACAGCACAAACATACACATTATTCTTTTTTTATACTTCAAAACAGTGCATAACAGGATTGAGGATTTCTTTGTGTGTGTATGAGAGAGAGATTATGTGTAACACACATCAGTATTATGTTTTAGGTAGCATAAGGCAGTGGGAGGGAATGGTGGAGACTTTCTTTGCATGGCTGTTCCAGCTGCTATCTCCAGCTACAAGACTAAAAGTCTGGCCAGGAAAACAGACTCGCACACACTCACTCCTATTTTCTTTAATGTGCTCTGCTCAGTTTTTCCTACTTTAAAAACAAGCTATAGCAGTCTGATAAGAGAGGAAGGCCTGTGTACCTGCGTTTGTGTGAATGTCACTGTGTCATGTTCCTTTTTTTTGGAGGGTGTGTAGCATTACTCATTTGAGCTATGACATTGCGATCATTAGTGCTATTAGCATCAGGGTAAATAGCTATGAAATACTTTGTCACATTAGCAAAGCATCATTTAGTGTCATTTTGTGTCAATTCATGACAGCTTGTGAACTGAAGGTGGGCCTACAAATACAAAAAAGCCATGTCACTTCTTATTATCATGTTTTCTGAGGCAGAGTACCCTAGTAAAATGGTTACTTTAGTGTTTTTTGGATACACTGTAAAGAAAGTTGCTGCCTTAAATTTTTAAGTTCAGTCAACTTGGATGTTTAAGTCATTTCAACTTAAACTACATTAAACAATGTCTTAAAAAGTTTAATCTTGTAAAACGTAAAAAAAAAAAATATGTTGTCATAATTTATTGATCATATAATTTTTTACAGTGTATGTACTTTGGAAATACCATGATTCTTTGACATGTACCATGTTAATACCCTGTTTATCTTTGAATTGGCTTGAAGTAGCATGTAAATATCATGGTGCATGATTTTGATAATCATTCAATACTGTGGTATTGAAGTGCCATGGTGTTGCCATCTGATAACATCATGCTGACTGTACCATGGTACCGCCACAGTACTTTTTTTAAAGGTCAACCCAGCACAGTCTCCTTCATCCAGTTTCAATACAGACAATTGAGCCCTGAAAATTCATAAACTTCCCACTTTCCGTTTACTTCTTACTTTCACACATATTAAAATTATGGCCTACATTTTACACAAATAGGAGATCATAAATCCAACCGCAGACGTCAGCTACACAATGAAGTGCTGCCATTGATGTGTTCTCGCCATACACAAACAGTGAACGCTCTCCGTACACAGTTAGACGTTTTGTTTTTCTCCATAATTGGGCTGTAGAATAAACACGGAGGTTAGGTTGTGGAGCAGAGATGTCAGATAGTTTACGGAGACTTCATTCATGTATGGTCAAGTCTGATTCAGCCAACAGCTAATAAGTACGACGAACATCGTGTCAAATTGTCAGAGACGTCCAGAGTGGCTCGGTTAATGATACACAGTCCTTGATTTGTGTGAGCTGCTAAATAGCAGTAACATTAGTTCAGCTGTTTTAATGGCCTTGTTAGCATGTCAATGAAAGATCAGTATATCAAATGATGTATTACCTGCCATCTTAGTTATGAAGAGCCAGCACCAGCAAAAATGGGGGGAAAACAGTAAATTTAGTTTAAAAGTGTTCTTGGATCAATGTGAATCATAACATATAGTGGGGGTGCATCCTTTCTCAGCCAGTGAAGATTTAGGTGGACAGCTGTTTGAAATGGGGGAATGTATTCACAAACCTGGAAATTAGCTTGTGCTCTTTGGATAATCTACACCTTCGGGAGGACTGGGAATCTAAAAACGCCCTCCTATCCTTCTCTCACTCCCCCCACTCTGTCCATCTCTTGTTCTCTTTTTGGTTCTGTTTCTCTCTCACACATACACACACTGACACAAACACATTCAGACTTTCTTTATATCTCTCTTTCCATTGGCTCTACCCCCTCGCCCATTACCATGACCCTTGTTCTTCCCACTTACTTTCTCTCCATTCTCTCTCTGTCTCTCTCCCTCCCTCCTGCTGGTTTTATCAGTGGTCCTGCTCAGTGTCCTACTGTCATGTCTTGATGTGATTTATGTCATGGGCTGTGAAGTTTACTTATCTCCTCCCCCTACACACACTCTCTCTCACACACACACACACACACACACACACACACACACACACACACACACACACACACACACACACACACACACACACACACACACACACTAAGGAGATGGCTCCCACTTTCTAGGGCTCAGCCAACCTGGCTCCTCTGCCGCCCAGCACCCAGACCCGGCCAGAGTGAGTAAGCAGAGTGTGTTGTTTGTGGTAGCGAAAAGTGTGAGGGTCTCAAATGAGATGGCCGTTATTTAGTGGACAGTCAAAGATAGTGATGTATGCTCTGTCAGTCATGAAGCTATAGATTTTCTTCCAAAACCATTCCTTCTCTGGCCTGTCCTATCCTTGCCTATCCTATAATATCCTGGTCAACCCTATCATATCCTGTCCTATCATATCTTGGTCTGTCCTATTATTTCCTGGCCTATCCTATCCCTTCCTATCTTGGCCTATCGTACCCTGGCCTATCCTATCTTTTCCCAATCCTACCCAGTTGTGATCTATCCTATCCTATCCTGGCCTATCCTATCTTTTCCCAATCCTACCCGGTCGTGATCTATCCTATCCTGGCCTTGCCTACTGCATACTATCCTACCTTGGCCTATTATATCCTATCTTATCCTGGCCTATCCTATCCTTTCCCAATTCAACCCTGCCTTGATTTATCCTATCCGGTCACATTATACCCTACCCTGTCCTGATCTATCCTGTCCTGTCCTGTCCTGTCCTATCCTACCCTGACCGATCCAATCCTATCCTGTCCTGTCCTACCATCACTTATCCCATCCAATTATATGTGAAGAGGGCTGTATTCTTTTGCCCCTTAACTATGACCAGTCATCTGGCACCAAATATGTCATTTCCTCCATCCAGTGACTCACACTGTAACTCACAGCGAATCCAGCTCCATTTATATGTCATTGTTCTGTCTGTAATTTTGAAATACTTTCATCCCAGTGTCTGCTATGTATGCTTGTGATATTTGTGAGGTGCATATGTGATTTGTGTATGTGTGCATGTGTGCGGTGGAGAGGTCATCCACATCTCTCGTCTACACGGCTCTTAGTGTGGACCCTTTGATGTGCTTTTAGAATGGCCATACAGCTCTCTGCTTTACCTCTCGCTTGACAATTGTTTATTAGTTTTGAAACGGCTTTAGTGGACATCAGGCTCTCTGAGATGGCGCTTTTGAGGAGAGGGCGACTCAAAACTCACCCGAAACCCTCCTCCTCAGGAGCTGGACCCATGACAGTGAGTCACAGAGACCTTTAGAGTTTTAAAGGAGACTCTGGACTGCTGGGGTGAGGAGTTTGAAAGATGGAGGAATGGATAGGGTGAATGTTTCAGTAAGAGCAAGAGAAAATTTGAGATGGCCACAGAAGAGCACAGGAGAGGAAAGAGACAAGGCAGAAGACCACCCTGGTCTTTAAGAGCTCATTGTGTGTGAGATTTATAGCAATGGTTACTGGTTGTGAGAGGTTTTTGAGTGTCCTGTGGAAGTGCTAAGAGAGTGCTGCATAAACGCCTCAAGAGCATTAGGAAACTGACATATATGCAAAGAGACAGCACGACAAAGCAGTTAAATACTGGGCAAATCTTTGTAAAAATGACTTGAGGTAAACATAATTCACAAAAATCTGGATAATTCACCTTAAACAGGTTGCTGTGTTTTGGAACATATTAGCTGGCTTCCAAGTTGGTCATCAGAGTGCATCTTTATTATATATTTTTTAATTGCTGTATAGTAAGATATGTATTTTTGTTAATACTTTAAACTATACTTGTTAATACTTTGTCATACACTTAAAGATACATTCTCTGAAAACCTCAAATATCTTACACAGTGTTTCTTTTCATGCATTTTTTCTGTGTAGTTTGTTTTTCCACACGACTGTGTGTACTCTGGAGGTGACGAGGGAAATTTTTTTGACATTCTTTTTGTTTAATTTTTTTGTTGTAATAATATACAGCCTGGCATCTCCTGCCCATCTTATGCATTTCTATGCAGGTTAAAATACCAAGCAATCACATTCAAATTATTTTACATGAAGTACATTCTAGACACACATGACTAATATAGTCTCTCTCTTTCTTTTTTTTAAAGGAACCAGCACAATGCTATTATTAACAATTTGCTGTGAGATGTCACTTAAAGTGGCAATTGCTAAAATTATTACTGCAAGTGCTTTTTTTGTCTTCTTTTTTTCTAAAATCAGGAAATAAGTGCACAACTGCATTGCAGCTGCTTCCTCCAGAGGCTGTCATAAAACATGTACATGCACGTAAGAGCATTTTATAACAATTTGGATCAGTTTAATATCAATATGATATGTTATCTATATTTTCCAAGAAGTCTCACTGAGGTTTTAGAAACCTTTGTCCAAAAGAAGATCTGGATATCATGAAATGACCAATGCAGACTCTGAATTAGCAAAACAGCATTATGTAGCCAATACAGTCATGCATGAATCCATCACAGCAGTATGTCAGGTCAACGAGGCACTGAGAACATAAATAGGACAGTCTGTCTCCATTTCTACAGTCTGAAGTCAGAGCTGAATATGAGAAAAATATGCAAATTACCAAAAAATGACCTCAAACTAGCTGTGTATTTGATATATTTGTGATTGGTACATTGGTACAAGAAGGTTTATTTTTTCAGAAGATTTTTTGGACAGTGTTTTGTTTTATTTTAGGCTCTATTGAACAGTATTTCGAGGGAATTCGGTGAGGTAATGTGATGGATCAGCGTGTCCCTAGATAAACAGTGCTTTATATTGGTTTTAGATTAATAATCCAGATACAGCAGTTTCTCCTGCACTGGTTTTTCCACTTAATTTTTCACATCTCTTTCTCAGGAGTCGAAGAGTTACTGAGAGTTCAGTTCATTTGTCTTCTCTCAAATAAAGAGAGACTCCCTGCAAATACGTCTAATCTTCCCTACCGCTCTTTTCATAAGCATCACTTTTCCCTCTCTCCATGGGACATGATGCGTTCGCTCCGTCTTATCGCTGTGTACAAAGGGTAAGAAAACACTGGGATGTTTGGTTTTTAATAGGCCTGTGTGGTGTAATTGGCTAATTGCTTTATTTTTCTCTGAAGGGTTCTGTGTTCTGTCATAGAGGCAGGAGGCCATAAACACATATGAGCATCTCCCTCACTGTCAAGGCTTCCTGAGCTGTGATTGGCAGAGGGCTGCACTGGCACCGCATCCGATTGGCTGGGCTGAGGATGAATGGCCATGCTGACAACCAATGGGGCCAGATGAGGGTTAGCCGGGTGAGATATGGGACGCCGCATTCTTGAGCACTAATCAAATCTTATGAGCTTTCACTGATGGGTATGTGTTATGTTTGTTGATTTCCCTTCATTAGTCTTTACAACGTCTACATGTTCTTATGCATTTTTGTGCATGTGATGAATCATATTCATAGACATCTGTATAAATCCTCAATGTGTAAGGGGGTTTTAGCCAGTGAGTGAATCAGTTTGTTTCAAGAGTTCAATCGCAGGAGGAACCAAGACAAGCCTCAACAGATTCAAACACACACATTTTGCAGCAAGCTAATAAAGTTTATATTGAAGAGGTTCTGGGGTCAAAGGTCACACGCTGCCCTCTGCTCAGCCTCCCCTCACCACTCCATCTAGTGCTCCTACAGGAGAGCTGAAAATACGCTGTGATGGATGTAAATCTGAACCTCCCTCTTTCTCAGTCTACCTTTCTGTGCTCATCAGACCATCTCTCGTCATCCCTATTAGTCCAGATGAAGATGGATATGGACAGTCGGTTATTTATGGATTAAGGTGGAGCTCTAAACCTCTCTTGCCATTCTTTAATGTCCTGAAATGGTCCTGGGCATGTTTCACATTACCTGTTGTGGTATTATATTTGAAAATCATTTTTCTACAGTTCCTTTATCTTTGACTTTGAAACTTGGACATAAAATCTCTTTTTTGTTCCATGGAAGGAAGAATAGCATTTGGGTGAATTATTCTTTTTACGTAAGCATACAAATGTCTTAATGTTCTGTTTCTGTTTCTGATGCACGCACACTGAGAGATGACGTGTCTAGTGGTCTATGGGGTGGAGATGGACACAGGAATCAGGAGGGGGTGTTTTTTTGTTTTGTTTTAATCAACTTCCTCTCTGTGCCACAGAACTTCCTGTGTCAGTTCCGTGAAAAGAGACCCACCAGCTTCCCCCCACCTCTAAACCGGAATGAGTGTGTGCATGTGCACGTGGGCGCTCATCTTACATAGCGTAAGTTATATACACCTGCCACACTTCAGCATTCTCTCTCTCTACAGCCTGTAGTCATTTAGACCGCTTCAGTATTTGCCTACAGGGTGTGACTGTTAAAATGTAGTCACTTCATTATGTTCAGTGGGGTTTGGGTACCAATGCTTGACAAGTTGGGCAAACATTTATGGGTCAATGACATGATACAATTTTTTTTGACATGTCAACCTGTTAATTTATTTAAAAATACATTAGAAATGCATAGAAAATGCAGTCTGTGATTAACATATATTTATTATTATTTTAATTAATTAAATTTTTAATATTAAATCAAGATAAAGTAAAAAAATGCCAGGGTGATACTATCTTGATATCATAATGAGGAAAAAAGCTTCAGTGAAAGAATGGAATTAAGTGGGCTGAAATGTGATTTCTTAGAAATATTTCATTGTTAATTAATATTTATAAAACTTTTGTCTGCTGAAACAAAGTCCTGACATATATCAAAAAAAGCAGGGGGAAATGCAATAGAAATGGTCCATTGGTCCAACTCCACAGAAATGTGTTATTCATGAATTCATCATTTGTGATATTAGTAAAAAAAGAAAGAAAAAATGCTTAAAATATATTTTAAAACATTTTTGGAAATAATTATTAAGATGTGTACACTTACATGTATTCAGGATTTAAGATGTCATCTGGTGCGACTCCATGAATTAATAATTCATGATATTTATAAATAATACTTTTTATCTTCAACAATAATAAAAACATTTTTGAAAATAATGATTTAGATGTGTACACTGACATGTATTCAATGTGTGAGGATATATGTTATTACTTCAAAACCAAAATTAATTAAATTGAAACTTTTCTCGAAAGTGGTATAAAAGTCATTTAAAACCATATGAAACCAAAAGAAATACAAAGCTTACATTTTCTAAGAGCTTAGCACATGTTTTGCACTAGATATTTCTGGTTTACACTATTTTATGTCATTATGGCTTCCACACAGCCACCAGCACATGATACTCAAGCGCAGCCTCTGAAGGGCAAACACAGACCGTCTGGATCGGTGAGGTCACCTGTGACCTGGAAAACACACTGAATTTTGCTCAAGCGTGTGACAGATTAAAAGATTTTAAATCTATGGCATGTCCAAACAAAAGTTCTAATGATTTAGGATATGGGCTTACATTTACACATAACGTGAAATATATCTATTTATGCTACAGTAATTTTCCATCATTAGAAACGAAGAAATGGTGACTTGTGAATCTCTGTGTTAAGATTACAGTATTCTTTGGGGATTGGAAACCAAAGCTCCCCTGTTCCCGACCCCGGTCCTGTATCTTTCTTTCGCTCTCCCCTTCCTCTCTCGTTCTTGTTTGATGTCACTGTAAGTGGAGTCTCTGGGTGGGCTTGGACGGTATCGGGTTTTGGACTGACTGACTGCTCCATCATGTTGTTTTCTGGCAACACTACAGACAAATGATCAAGACACATCCATTCCTTTGCTCCGTAGCGGAACAGAGCGATCTGGATATGCCATATGCTGTTAAACGGCAACGGTCCTGGTTTCCATCCCTCCTGTACTGGCAGGTTTAAAGACATACTGTTGAGATTATCAAAAGTAGTTTAAGAGCAGAAACAACATCCCAGCTTCCAATGGGAAATCATTTATGTGTGTGTGAGTGTGTTTGTTTATACCCAGCATCTCCGCAATACGTGATAAAAATGTTAAGACACATTAATTTTGAGTATAGATTGGCCATTTGTTTTGGTAGACCAGCATGTACAGGTGAATTACTGTAGAGGTCAATTACACAGCGCCCTCTAGTGACTGACTACAGAATTGCGTTAAAACTGCGAAGGTACAGCCACAACACGATGACTCCTCTTGCAAGAAATGCTGATTCAGTTTGTTTTATCACTTGCACTGTGATTTAAAGAAAGAATTTGCACTGGGTTTTCAAAAAAATCTATTTTTTTATTCACTTAAAGAAAATCAACTTCTGTAAATAAAAGTCAGACCACATGGAAAATCTGTGATTCAGAATCAAATAAAGAAAATAATCTAAGCTTTGGGATTTGAAAACAAAGAAACATTGTGATGTAAAAGGAGCAGAAAGTGTTTCAGAGTATGCACAATTTCTTATTCACTAATAAAATAGTTAATGTAGCTCGAGTGCTATTATCATAAAAACAAAATGAAGATGAACCTAATTTTACTTCATTAATAGTATATATTACGTATATTTTTTGTACTAATATTAAGATTTACTTCACTCAAATACGCTGATAATAGTAAAGTTTTTAATTACATTTGTATGATGTAAAATATAATCATTTTCACTAGTGGGCTGAGAAGTTTGGATCCTATTGTTGCTTTGTTCGCAAAACACTACGGTAGCCCATTGTTCTTTCCTGCGAGTTGCCATTTTATGATGACTGAGCTTGTTTCTGCAGTGTTGGGTGTCTTTTGAGTTACATAAACATTTATGCAGCAGTATTTTTTAAAGGGAGATTCACCATGTCTTGTAAATCTGTCTCATTCTTTGAAGTCTTATCTGGCTCGAGACATTGATGGTCGTGCTGGAGTGATCCTATGGAATCCCAGGCCTGTGTGTGTGTGTGGGGAGCTGTCCTGAGACCACTATCTCAGGACAACTGCCTCAGCCAATCAACGTTTATGATGTCATCATCGCAGAACACCTCTGCCAAGTGCCAACAAGCGCACAAGTTATAAGGTAAGACCAACGGCTTTTTACATTCTCCTATTAATTAACATCAGTCTTCTACTACGGCTGATGATGTTAAAATTCATATTTGTTTTTAGATTTATGATTTATGGATTTATATAATTTTTGGTAAAATAATAATTAATTTATTATTTTATGGACACTGATTTATTCTGTTACATGATGTTGTCCTCAGACCATCATATTAATATTTTGACCTCAAGTCATCACTGATTTATTCTGTAACATGATGTTGTCACAAAAAAGATATTTGTCACTAAATACATAATCAGACAAGTATTGGCGCTTTAATATATCAATGTACAAGGGTAGATTATATATGATAATAGGTTTAAATTCAATTGGTTGACACATGCCTGCAGTGATTTACGCTGGGTAATAGAAATGAACTTACTGCGGTTTGCAAATTGTGTTTTGTGGTTTTAATGTCCCGCTCTCCTTTCACTCCCCTTGAAGCTGCAAATGCACTGTAATCAACAAAATCACAATCACCACTAACATCCAACTCCAACAGTTCATTTTTTAATAAATACTTTGGTCATCATCTACTCATACCCATGTCAGTCAAAGCTAATCTACAGAGACGAGTACTCTAGTCATGTGAGCATGACTGTGCAAGAGTGAGTCTGTATACTGTAAATAGTGCGAGTTGTGAGGCAGTTGGTTAGAAATCGATCAGCTGTAAAATGACTCAGTGAGACAACAGTGTTAATAAAGGGTAGGTACTGCCATTTTACATAATTTGGCCCTTATAGTAGATTTTAACCCTTTAGATAACTGATATCACTATAGTAAACAAAACAATAAATACCACCAGTGTTGAGCAACTGCTTGGCACTGCCACTCTCTGTGATACTCAGCGACATGAAAAAACTTAGGTGAGATAAAGCTCATCGTGGTGTCAATCTTTTTTATTAATAATTTGAGCATGTAATAAAAATAGTTTTTTTGTATTTTGCCTTGAATGTTGTAATATGTTAATCTTAACATACTTAAGATGCTAGCATAACATTTTACTCAGATTTGTTAACTTTCATGGGTTTTGTGGTGTCTAAGACACATTGTTACATAAAATAGAAACATTTGGAAGTGGTGATTTGGCAGATTTTTGTATAAAGACAGAAATAAAATAGAATCCACATGAGAATTTACATGCACAACACCTGGGCGATCCTGATTTAAGGTAGAGGTATAACATATGTTCCTTTTTAACAGAGTTGAAGAAATAAAAATGCTTCAAATCAATTATATATACTGTTTTGGTGCTAGACAAGAGCCAACACACAAAGCATGTTATTTATTTTTATGCATTCTGGGGTTCATTTCCCAGTTTGTTTATATGTATTTCAGTGTTTTTCAGCATCTGACTAACAAAGAAATGTCTTTGTGAAGCACATGCAGAACTTCAAAACAAATTTGAAGGCCATGGTTGTTTGTTTTGGTGGAAGGGTAAGTGTAAGAATTTACATAGCTTACTATAAGGATATTAAGTTACCTCGTCAGAAACCTAGTTGTCCTCCATTAAAGTTTAAAACTTTCCACTTGTATATTATATGGCCCCACACTTCCTATTGTGAACTTTGGCCTTTTATTTTGGAGACCTTAATGCCTTAACATCTACAAAGATGAAGAATAATTAATAGATGACACATTTTGCAAGCACAGTGGGTTTTCATGAACAATAGAATTGTCAATAAATCAATAAAAATAAAATGTTTTATTGTCAAATCAATAAAATGTAAAATGCCAATCTGATAACATTGCAAATGTATGTTTATAACAACATGCTGTGAGAAGTTGCTTCTCTTGTAGCTTACAAAGAAGCAGCCTCTCCCCCAGCCGCCAGCAAGGTGTACATTGTGTTAGATTTGAAAACATGTTAAAAATAAAACACGATTAAAGTAAAAATCATCCCTTCCATTGTGTGTTCTTATTGCCACTTGGTGTCCTTTAGCCTAAATACAGAAGCATTAACTTACTGGTCTGAGGGCAACATCATGTTATAGAATAAATCAGCTAATTCAAATGTCTCTCCCTGGATCTCGCAGTGAATCGCGCTGTACTGTCTGACCGAGCCGAATGGTCACTGCGACGCGCAAATGCTAACATACTTGTAGAGATTTTAGGAAACTTTTCTGTGACAGAAAATGAGCTCGCAAAAGGCCAGGGTTTAGTTTTTTTTGTTTTTTTTGTTTTTTTTTTAGTTAGGCACACTATAAAAAAAATAAACATCTAAACATTATTTTCATCTTTTTTGTCTTTTTTTTTTTGGGCCAGAACGTCAGCGATGCTGATCAATTTTGGCTGGCAACTGCCAATTAACTCGCCAATGCAAGCTAATGTTACTGTTAACGTTAATACTTCGATGGTGGAAAAATGCTATTCTAAAAACAAATATGAATTTTAACATCATCAGCCGTAGTAGAAGACTGATGTTAATTAATAGGAGAATGTAAAAAGCCATTGGTCTTACCTTGTAACTTGTGCGCTTGTTGGCACTTGGCAGAGGTGTTCTGCGATGATGACATCATAAACTTTGATTGGCTGAGGCAGTTGTTGTCCCAGGGTCATCATAAAGATAGTGGTCTCAGGACAGCTCCCACTTACTATGAGGGCCCCCCAGTTACATATTTTACTGTTGAATGATTGTCATGTCATTAATCAAATTTAAAAGTTAAAAACTTAGTCTTTTGAAATTGTAAATGACATCCATTAATCAGTCATTTAAAAGTAATTTAGAAATTTGAATTGTTTCGTTTAAGGGGCATCACTCTATTATTAGAGTGATTAACTATTATTAGTAGCTACAAAAAAAAAAAGGGTATGTCCTATGTCTAGCATCTGTGCCTGTGTATTTTAACAAACTTGTTATTAGCAGGAAAGGGTATTCATCTATTTATTTACTTAAAAGCCAGTGCATTTTTAAACACACAACTCAACTTCAAGTCATGACAAGTAATTATACACCCAGTAATTTGCTGTACTTGCTGTAATAATTTTGCAGACTTATTACAATATAAGGCAATATTTAAAGGCAATCCCTAACCTTATTCATTATCATATGTGAATAATGATGAATGGCTCCTGGGTAAATCCCATAGGCCAATAGACTTAAAACATTGCGCTGTTACACCCCACAGTGGACATAAAGCAAATCACATCTCTGAGCACTACATTTATATACTGTAGCATATTTTGTTGTTCTATGAACCCAGAGAAACCAGTTTGCTAGATTTGCTTTGAAGATTGTTGTGGCCTAGTTGCTCTCTATGGCCCTCTATAAATCATTAATATAGGTGATCAAATAGTAATTTGCATATCCCGGCATAAACAGACATGATTTGTTCTAAGTTATGTTGTTATGGTTTGTTATATTCTCCAAATGAAATAAAATAGAACCATTTTTGTAATTGTTGCTCTTCCCTTATTTATCGTTTATTTTATTTTATTGCCATTGTTATTTACTCTTATCTCTTATTTTAATATTGTTATTGTTGCTGCTACATGATGTATGGTGACCTTGAGTGATTTGAAAGGTGCCTTAAATAAAATGCATTATTATTATTATGAAGATGGCACATAGAGCTGGTTTAGTATATTGTGAAACAGTGTGCTATAAGCAGCACATGACTCTATTGCTGTCCTCTATGTGTCCTCATTCAGGAGGAGACTCACAGCTCTCTGACTTGGTCTACTGCGGAATCAGAAATCAACGGACAGACATTACCAGCATCTGTCTTGCTGCATTAATGAATAGCTCATGCTGGACCAGAGCCCTGCTGGTCCATCATATTTAATAAGCATAAAGGTGACCTGGTCTGTTAATTCTCCTATAGACCCAAGTTTATTTCAGCCTCAACACTCCGGACCCTTTGTTGTGGAGTATTGAGAGTTGTGAGCCCTAACTTTAATTGCATCTGCCAGGATACATAAAGTGTGTCTCTACCTTGAAGCTTATGCGCAGCACCAGATAGAGTATGCATACATTTTTTGTACTGATTTTGGTTGGGAAATCTGTGGAAACTAGAGGGTTTAAACATGGGTAGATGGAACTGAGAGTGCTATAGATTTATTATATCAGTAATCTGATAACCTGTAGGACAGGACAGGGTTCTATCGATGGGTTGTTGGTTGGATGGAGGTTGATCAAAATGTGAGCTTACAGTCAATTGTGAGAAAGGGGTGGGTTTAAGCAGACTAAATGATTGGAGAAGTCCAACATGCGTCACCAGAGAGAAGGTTGAGGTACTAAAATGAAAAATAAGGTCAGTAGCATGCATTTACAAAATATATAAGTTGAATTTTCATTTCATGCCTTCTTAAAATATATAGGCCTATATTGGTTTTGTGTACTGTAGTAAAACAGGTTTTTGCCGCATGGTTTACATTCCACAAATTAATCATGCTTTCAGTCTAACCTTGGGTTTTCTATATTATTACTATGGTTTTAGAACAAATAGCATACTTGAACTAAAGTTACGCAAGTAAAACCATTATGAAAATGTGGTTAATATGGTTTTACTACAAATAACATTGTGGCAAGCAGGGCGGGGCTGAGAGCTGTGAGAGAAGGGTGTGAGGCGATTGATAATGAGCGTCACCTGCACGCCGCACCAGCCTTGTATCTCACGGAGGAGTTTCGGAGGCATTAAAGGGGGAGCGACAACAGTGAAGGACGAGAGAGGACCAGGGGCCTCATTTATAAACGTTGCGTACGCACAAAAGAAGGCGTACGCCGCTCTCTACGCAATAATTGGTATTTTTAAAAAGCAAACTTGATGGGAAAATGTGCGGTCCTTCACGCAAACTCTGACCCAGGCGTACGCACAAAAACGGTTGAAATGAGAAATGGCGACACCGTCGGCAGATGGAAGAAACACGTGAAAGTGTGTGAAACTGTAGACCGTTGTGTAAAAGAAATGGCAATACTGCCTCTCATAAATAACGAAGACTTCACAAAGCAAGTCTTACAATTAACAGCATACACGAACACCCGTTTGATCGATCTGCAGTGTAAAACAAACAAAATCAAACAAAGATTACAACAGAAATGCAAATTTGCAAAAAGAAAAGTGAAATATGTTCTGCAATAATATTGGCATGTTATGTCATCCGGTGCATCTGGCGCATCAGTGTCCCCCTCCGCCTCAGTCACCACTCCACTTAATAGGGATTCCCCAATAATTGCCGGGGTCAGCTCCGGTGTCCCCTTTCCCCCACCCGTGGCAGACACACTCTGACGATGGAGCGCTAGACGCTTTTTTGCATCGACTTCGATGTCCGATCATTTCTTTTTTATTTCGGCCACGGTCCGAGGTTGTGAGGCTGCAGCATTAACGGTGTCTGCAACCTTTTGCCACTCAAGTGCCTTCTTGGCATTAGTAATGCCCACACTGTGCCCTCCAAACAACATTTTACTCCTCTTTTCTACCTCGCCAACGATAATTTATACTTCACATTGAGTGAAGTTACGTTTCTTGGTTTTCCTCTCTGTGTTTGCCATGATTTCGCAATCGATGAATATTAACTTGTGGGCGTTTCACGGACTATTTATGGGCAACTATGTGCGTGACATGAAGCCGCAAAAGCTGCACTACATTTAGAATTGATTGTGATTTATTAAGGGAAAACTGCGTAGGATGTGCGTGCACACGGTTTTATAAATCCGAATATTTCTGTGCGTACGCACGTCCTATGTTTCATCTGTACGCCACTTCTGACGCAAATCCTACGCAAAGTTTTATAAATGAGGCCCCAGGCCTGGACTATTTTACGTTATGTTTAGTGTGTGCGGCAGCCGTCCGTGAGGGGCGTTCGCTTTAACTTTAGTTTTGTGCTTAGTTTATTTTGATATATTAAAATTGTTGTGAACGTTTGCTGGTTCCCGCCTCCGTCTTTCTTTATCAACATACCTTGCTAAGTTGGTGCCGAAACCCGGGAGGAACGCGCTGTCATAGAGCCCTTGCCGCTGTGGGGAATCCGCGGTGCCGTCGAGCATGGCTGTGCAGAGTCTGCTGCCTTGGATGCTCGAGGCGGTGCGCTGGAGTGAGTTTCCGGGGGGACGGACTAACTCGTTGCTGGCCGCCTGGGTTCTGGAGGGACGGCTGCCATCTGTGAGGGAGCGGAGGAGTCGCCACCATTCACCGTGGGCCGGAGCCTGCTGCCGTCCTCTATGATGCTCGGGAGGTTCACCCAGCTGGTGGAGGACCGGATGGCAGTGCATTTTGGGAACCGGACCAATATATATTTTTTTTCTTCTTTTCCTCTCTCATCTCGGTCGTTATACTTCCGTCTCCTTTTCTCTTGCCTCGTAAACGATCCTCAATTGGTACTAAGAGGCCCAAAGTGTGCCAAGAAAATATCATCACACCATTATACCACCACCATTAGCCTGAACCATTGATGCAAGGCAGGATGGATTCATGCTTTCATGTTGTTCAGGCCAAATTCTGTCCTTACCATCTAAATGTTGTAGCAGAAATCGAGACTCAGACCAGGCAACGTTTTTCCAATCTTCTATTGTCCAATTTTGGTGAGTCATTGTGAATTGTAGCCTTAGTTTCCTGTTCATAGCTGACAAGAGCGGCACCGGTGTGGTTTTCTGCTGTAGCCCATCTGCTTCAAGGTTTGATGTGTTGTGTTCAGAGATGCTCTTCTGCAGACCTCGGTTGTAACTAGTGGTTATTTGAGTTACTGTTGCCTTTCTATCAGCTGGAACCAGTCTGCCCATTCTCCTCTGACCTCTGGCTTCAACCAGGCATATTCTCCCACAGAACTGCCACTCACTGGATATTTTCTCTTTCTCAGATCATTCTCTGCAAAGCCTTGAGATGGTTGTGCATGAAAATCCCACTAGATCAGCACTTTCTGAAATACAGACCAGCCTATCTGCCACCAACTGGCATGCCACGTTCAAAGTCACTTAAATCACCTTTCTTCCCCATCTGCTTAGTTTCAACTTCAGCAGATCATCTCAACCTATCTAAATGCATTGAATTGCTTCCATGTGATTGGCTGATTAGGTATGTGTTAACGAGCAGTTCAACAGGTGTACCTAATATCGTTACTGTAGTCAAACCATGGTTAAATGTGTGGTTACTTTGCTTTTACTCCAAATATCATTGTTTTTACACTAGCTACTATAGTAAAATCTTTCTAAAGGTGCACAGTAGGACATCTGAGTCACCTTAAAAAGAGTGTATGGAGGAATCTTAGGAACCTCAAATGCTGCTTCAATGTTTTGCAAAGCAACATATGACGTCTTGATACAGATCATTCAGTTTGATAATTATTGTCATAAAATATGAGGATTTAAAAAGACACCAGTGAATGTACATAGTAAATAAACACAATAAATGTTTTCATGCCCCAGCAATAAAGGCCTCTGGTTCCTTGAGATTGAAAGAGCAAATCAAAGCAGAATAAAGCGGCTTTGTGTGTCTAAAGGTTCTTTATATCCTTCTGAGGATTTTTTTTCTTTTTTTCTTTGTGGTCGGGCAGGTTTAGTGGGATTTCAGCAGGACCGGTTTATCCAGGGGAGAACTGGTGTTTGTGTGCCGCCGCGAGGAACTGCTCAAACCTGTTCTCCTCGTCAGTGGGGAGGAGCGGGAGGAGAGGAGCGCAGGGCGTATTAGAAACTCTTCTTTACCTTTCCTCTGTATGTCTTTCTCATTCCCAATAGTTTTCCATCCGATGTAACTCTCCGAGGGGCTCCAGAGGACACTGGTGTGACGAGAAGGCCAACAGCATCGCGTGATTGGCAGGTGACGTGATTCACGTCCACAAGGTGGCACGGGGTGAGTGAACTCATTTCTCCTGAACACACTGTATCGATCAGGTGTGTTTTTGGTAGATATTTATTTAGCTATTGCATGATGTGATCAGTCATCAATAACGCAACACATATTTTCACACCCATATATTTCCAGATGAAACACAGTCACCCATTCAAGCTATTTCAGTTGGGTGGAGTGACTTAATATTTCTTCTTTATTTGATCAGTGATATGAATTCATCTGGTCATAGTATTGCGTTTAATTCCATCTGCATCTATCTAATTTTCTTATTAACATTATTGTTTCATGTGTTTTTCTGTTTCCTATTAACTGGAATATTGAGAATATTAATAATCACAGGTATTTTATGATAAACGAGAATCTTTTATAAACAAAGCTATTAAAAAGTAATAATTGAATGCTAATAAAAATGTGTCGTTTAACTTTGTATCATAACCTCAGTACATGTTCACAAAGTTAAACATTTTGCTTGCAACTTCCTCTCTCTCTCTCTCTCTCTCTCTCTCTCTCTCTCTCTCTCTCTCTCTCTCTCTCTCTCTCTCTCTCTCTCTCTCTCTCTCTCTTTCTCTCTATCTCTCTCTCTCTCCATGTGATATACCATGTGATTTTAAACTGATATTCCTCTGTTGACTTCAGCATGTAAAGCATGTACAACACAAACATCCATCAAATGCCAAAAAAACAAAAACCAAGCAAAATCATAGCCAGTGATTGCGTAATGCCAGACCTGATCCACCAATCATTGTACATTGTAATATTACAATGTACATTGATAATATTATCATTATGCCTCAGGCCTGCACAGAATCCACCTTCACATCTTGCTGACTAACTGACTGATTTTGTATGTTTTAGATCAATTTACATGTAATATGTAATATGCCACTTTTTAGTGACACCATGTATGACCTCTGACCCCAAAATGTCAAGGGCACTGAGAGTCAGAGCTCAGATCTAATCTTTATCACCTGTTTGTGTTTGCAAAATATTTTAGTAATCATATTTGCAAAGTCAGCTCAAAGAAGTGGGTTTAAAACATTAGCGTGTGTATGTGTGTGTGTAGATGTGTGTGTGAAATGTGAGGTTTGCAGATCTGAGAGACAGGTTCCCTCTTGCTCCCGCTGCTGTAACGTTCACAACTGTTAGCTAACATATCCTGACATGTAGAGAGAGTGAAGGAGCAGGCGAAAATCACTCAGATCAAAATGCAAAAACGATTGTATGGGGGAAGGGTGGAGGGGGGGGTGTAACCACACCCTCTCAAGTGCCCTCAGCAGCAGGTTGTGTATCTCTGCAAGCAGAAGTCTTGCAGACGGGGTGAAAACCTGTAATTAGCTATAATAATGTATTTAGAAATTTATATGAAGCTTTGCTGCACATTTCCCACTTTGCATTCGAAATTAAACACCCTGCACTCAGAAAATGTGCTTGTTTGCAATCAGTTTTAAGACAAGTTATGCACTCCTACACTGTAAAAAATGATATGATCAATAAGTTATGACAACGTGTGCTTTTACATTGCTTTAACTCATTAGTTATTAAGTTATACAAGATTCAACTCTTAAGTCAGTTTAATGTCATTTAAGTTGAAATGACTTAAACTTCCAAGTTGATTGTACTTAAAACTTACAGTGCAGGAAAATGTTTGTATCTGGCATCATTTACAGTGCCTAGCCTAAACTAAGTGTTTAAAACCGCTGTGAGCAGCAAAATACTTTTTGTGGAAACCATACTTTTTTTATGGATTCTTTGATAAATAAAATAAAAAGTTTAGTAAAACGTCATTTATTTTAAATAGAAATCTTTTGCAACATTATAAATGTCACTTTGATGGGTTATGTACTGACCCCAATCTTTTGAACAGTAGTGAATATATCAATTATGTATTCATATTTCAGCACATTGCAATCATTCTATGTGACTAAGCTTTTACGTCAATCATGACAGTCGTCAGGAATCGTTTAGTTTCAGTGCTCTGGTAAAGGTTTTTGAAGCAGTCATTTATGAGACGAACGAGTGGATGTTTGTAGATAGCACAGGTCAAGAAAAATAAGGTGAATGTTACATGTAGATGTTAGTGTAGTAAGTGTCGAATTGAACCCTTCGGCGCATTACATGGGTCATAAATAAACGTCCAGATCCTGTTTGTTTTTTAAGTGTTAGCACACACACATGTTGTGAAAAAGCCATCTCTCCTTATTTCTTACTCTCTCACTCTCTCATTTACACACACTCATAAATGCATACACAAATAAAGTTAGGCCTACAGTGCTCACCTTGCAAAACCGGTTTAGCAAGACCAGCCTTTAATAGCCTTGGTATAAATTCAAAAGTTCACCCAGGGCAACGGCAGAATGTGAACTGGCACCAATTGTTCTCTAATCAAGATTTGATTCAACAAATCTGCCTCTTGTTTATAGTTTTCAAAAATTTTTCCCTTCCTATCCCTATCCGTAGGAAGACGAGTCAAGTGGCAGGTGTGCAGGAACACCAGCATGGCTGTGGAGAGCTTCTCTGAGCTCCTGCAGAAACTGCGGGAGGTCCATGACCATGAGTTAGACAGTAAGACCGCCCTCCCTTTTTTGTCTTGAACAATCTTGACTGAGATTCCACCAAAGCATGCATGACTATATCTGTATTGCTGACACAAAATATGGTCAAAAACTCGGTTTAATATAGATGCACATTTCACAAACTTACTTAACAGCAACAATCAACAGTAAAAACATCTTTACATCACTCCAAAAAAAGATAAGGTGTGGCATCATTTACAGTTCTCAGTAGGAATCTTCGCAATTGGGAGTTTCGTGTGAGGGCGAAAAAGTTCCCAACGCAGATTTTGCTCGTGTTCAAATTCACCTCATAGACCAATAGAGAGCTTCTTAGTTTGACAGTGACTTCTGCATCCAGTGTTGGGGCGCATTACATTTAAATTTACAACAAAATATCTGAGTTCAAATAAGTTACGCAAGCTACTTAGTTTTCCCATTTATTGACTGACACCTCTCCTTACTCCATGTTGAGAGAAATCGGAAGTGAGGAGACGTTGATAAACATGATGCTTACTGTAGTTCTACATTAATGTGAGCATTTTCTCATCTCGTTTGCATAAAAACAGATCCAGTGTTCCTCAAAATTAATAAAAAATGTGACTGCAAACTATTACACGAACCTGCAATAATTAAATATGTTCAATTACACAAATATACTTTATGTATTTAATCTCACTTTAGTAACCAATGTCTTTGCTGCTGACCTTCGATGATCCACTTCAACCATACTTGTAAGCAAAAATGAACTACATCATATTTGTTTAGAGTTTTGAACTTTCTTCTCCTGTGTCCTATTCTTCTTTAATCCAGAATAGCAGCACAGCTTATTTTGGTTTGTTTGAGCTGCGCTATCTACTGTACAGCCGTGAATGTGCATTTCCTTCAGCCTGAGGCTTGTTCATTTCACTTTTGGTCTGATAGGGTCTTTACATTTGCCAAAAATAGATTTTTTGTTGTTGTTAAAAAACAGGTGAGAAAAAGGCACGCAAAAGTAACGTAACATTACTTTCCATAAAAAGTAATTAACGCAATTAGTTTATAGAGAGCAACACAACAGCAAACGAAAACACAACAATAACTGCAAAAAATATCGAAACAATAAACAACAATTTATTCATTCTGCAATGCATGCTATGAGCTCGCAAACTCTTTAATCTGCAACATTGCTTAGTATGAAATTGACACTTCTTTTTAACTTTTTTTAACACAAAAGGAGATAGTTTAATGAATAATGGTGGGGTGAATTCACATTAATGCCTAAAAAGTGTAAAAAAAAAAAAAAAAAAAGGACCTGAACATGATATTTAAACACTTGTAAAATCATAACTGCCTCCACTGCTTTCCTTTGTGCCATCCAGCGCTTCACACTCCAGCTGTCCAGATTCACTATGTATGTTTCTCTCTCTCTACAGTGTGGCAGGAGAAAGTACTGGAGCTGACAAATAAAAAGAATATGTGAGTGTGAATACTATATATTTCAAGCTGAAATCGCCTGACATCAATTTGACGTCCATGTCATTAATGTTTTATGTGCGTTGTGTTGTAGCGATACAAAGCGCATGGAAGAACTTTTCAACAGGAACCAGCAGATGAGAGAACAGCAGCGGATTCTCACTGAGAACATCAAACAGCTGGAGAACAGGTTTGTGAGAGTTCATTCGTAAATGTAATCTCGCATACCGCTGCCTACACTGGACGTGTCTTGTCAATCCTCAGGTTGCGGGCTGGGTTGTGTGATAGGTGTACAGTCACTCAGGACGTGGCTAAAAAAAGACAACAGGAGTATGAAAACTCTCAGCTCCAGAGTCTACAGCACATCTCTTTACTGGGTGAGCTATAAATAGAGCCTTTAAGTGAAGAAGAAATAGTGTTGAAGGACTTAAAATGATTAAAAGTTTAACTAAAATGAAAACTGAAAATATAGAAAAAAAATACTAAAATAACACTGCATTGACCATGTTAATTCCTTTTACACAAAAGGTCAGACTTTTGGGCCCAACTGTATATACAGTCAAACCAAAATGTATTCAGACACCTTCAACATTTCTCACATTATCACAGTTTATTCGCTATAGTTTAGAAAATGGTAATCAAATATGACAAGAACTCAGAGTTATCAAATCAGATGATATTTCACTGGTTTAGTCTCACAAATGAATTAGGTTGAATAGCTGTCAGCTGTTAAATTTAAGTACACAATTAGATAATACCAATTTAGGTCAACCAATTACCAAGCAATATTGTTCAGTCTGTGGTGTAAAAAGGTCCCATTAGAAATGAAAGAAAAAACACTTAAGCAAAACATGGTCAGGTCAAAGTGTCTGGATCATTTTTGGTCCCAAATTTTTATAAATTTTACTGGTAGTCCACTGTATGAATAATTTTTGGGTATAATATGTCACAGTTTACTTTATTTTGCTATCCTCACATAAATGAACTATAGTGTCCTGCACCCACTAGTAAAAAAAATATCAAAAATTATATCTGGTGTCTGAATAATTTTTGGTTTGACTGTATAAATGTGACAAACAAACATGATAAAATGTTTAAAATATTATAAAACCACAACATTCATGGGTCAGTCCCCCTTTATAGTTTTTACTTTATTGTTATGGAGTTTTTCACAGAGGAATATATGAATATTAAAGATATTCCTGTTTGTTCACTGCTGTAGTGAGTGAGATGAATGCTCTAAAGAAAGAAAATGACAGACTGAGAGAGGAGCTGAAGGACTTGAGGGATCAATCGAAGTGAGTTCTTGGCATGCATCCTTGGCATTTGTGTGCAAGCATTTCCTGTTGTTTATCATGGGAAAGTTCAGGTGGTTATGCAACACTGGCCAACATACTCCGGTCTGCACCAAATGGTCACTTTGCCTTGCGATCATGTATTGCATATAATAGTCATGCATGAAAATACAAACTTCCTCCTTTACCTTTCAGTCGGCAGAATGGTCATCCAGAGGACACAATCACCCCAGAGATCAAGATGTCACCTGACACAGCAGCGGCTGCT
Source organism: Abramis brama (assembly GCF_963993115.1). Lineage (NCBI taxonomy): Eukaryota > Metazoa > Chordata > Actinopteri > Cypriniformes > Leuciscidae > Abramis > Abramis brama. The sequence continues at coordinate 14,656,976 of NC_139984.1, read as the reverse complement.
GTGACTCTACTGACCTCAGGGCTGAAGTCCACCAAACCTCCACCAGGGGACGCCACTGTGCCTGCAGCGACTGTCAAACAAGAGACGCTCAACAGCCCGACTGACAGTCAGGGTAAGTTATAGTAGACATTTTTGACATATATGAAAACCAATGCTATATACTATACAGTACCGGTCAAAAGTTTGGAAACATTACTGTTCTTAGTCTCTTTGGGACCAAAAATTATTCAGACACTTTGACCTGACCATGTTTTGCTTAAGTGTTTTTTTTTTTCTTTAATTTCTAATGGGACCTTTTTACACCACAGACTGAACAAAATTAAGCATTGCTGATAATTGGTTGACCTAAATTGGTATTATCTAATTGTGTACTTAAATTTAACAGCTGACAGCTATTCAACCTAATTCATTTGTGAGACTAAACCAGTGAAATATCATCTGATTTGATAACTCTGAGTTCTTGTCATATTTGATTACCATTTTCTAAACTATAGTGAATAAACTGTGATAATGTCAGAAATGTTGAAGGTGTCTGAATACATTTTGGTTTGACTGTATATACAGTGTAGGAAGTTTGCCTGGTACTGGCAAACATTCTTTGCATGTTCCCAACTGTACTGACAAAAACATCTGTAATATCCTTTTTCTAAACAGAAAATTCATCTGAACACAGATTAATGCAAAGCTGGGGCAAGGCGTTTTCATTTGTAAGCAATAATTTGTTCTTCAAATACTGTTTTTGCGGTTTCGAGTTGGTTGTTTCATCAAAAATCTTGTTCTTTCTGTTCCCTTGTGTCTCGTTGGTTGCTGAAATGTGTGTTTCTCTCAGGAATCTAATAAGACCATGTTGCCCACCTCAAGCCCTGTGAGATGGGGGAATGAACACGGCACTGAAAGGAGGTGAGACAGGCAGACGAAACCGACGCGTTGACACTGGAAACAGACAAAAGATTGTGGGGGTCCCATCTTAAAGGGATACTCCACTTTTTTTGGAAATAGGCTCATTTTACAACTCCCCCAGAGTTAAACAGTTGAGTTTTACCGTTTTCGAATCCATTCAGCCGAACTCCGGGTCTGGCGGTACCACTTTTAGCATAGCTTAGCATAGATCATTGAATCGGACAGGACCATTAGCATCTCTCTCAAAAAAATGAACAAAGAGTTTCGATATTTTTCCTATTTAAAACTTGACTCTTCTGTAGTTACATCGTGTACTAAGACCGACGGAAAATGAAAAGTTGCGATTTTCTAGACTGATATGGCTAGGAACTATACTCTCATTCCTGCATAATAATCAAGAAATTAATGATATGTACGTAATGATATGACGCAGCGCCTGAAAATAGGTCTAATAGGTTAGACAAACTTAGTCCCGGTCACGTTGGAAGTTACCGAGCTGGGGACTATTTTCAGGCGCTGCGTCATATCATTACGCCTGCTGGACTCAGTTTCTTGATTATTACGCAGGAATATATAGTATAGTTCCTAGCCATATCAGTCTAGAAAATCGCAATTTTTCAATTTCTGTCGGTCTTAGTACACGATGTAACTACAGAGGAGTCAAGTTTTAAATAGGAAAAATATCGAAACTCTTTGGTCATTTTTTTGAGAGAGATGCTAATGGTCCTGTCCGATTCAATGATCTATGCTAAGCTATGCTAAAAATGGTACCGCCAGACCCGGAGTTCGGCTGAATGGATTCGAAAACGGTAAAACTCAACTGTTTAACTCTGGGGGAGTTGTAAAATGAGCCTATTTCCAAAAAAATGGAGTATCCCTTTAATGCTTCTCCTCATGTGTCCACAGACCTGCCAGCGTGGACTCGGTGGAGCACCGACATTCCCCTTTGTCTCCTCATAGACTACTGAAGAACAATCCTATTTTTTCTTCTGCTGCCTCTGAGGAACGTAGCAGCCGGCAACATATCCACACCCCCGTCCCCTACCGGCCGCTTCCGATCAAGACCGGCGGCCTGTCTATCCCATGGCCACTCTCTGAATCCACTGACTGGGTAACAGTAGAAGCGGCCGGCTCTGGTGTTAGTAGTGGGATAGCGGGTAATTCGAGCCAGAGCCCATTTTTAAGCTCAAGCATACTACGTTTCCCTAAACTGGTCCCACCAAGCAGCGCTCTCCAGTCTCGCTCGCACGGCTCAACTCCTGGCGGCCTGCGGCCCTGGTCCCGCAGAAACCTCCCAGAACATGTAGAGAGTAGAGAAAAGAAAGTGACAGAAGTCCCAGAAAAGGACAGAAGTATAGCGCCGCCCCAGTGGAGAGCCTTTGCCGCGCAGTCAGAGAGGATTTTTGGCGAGAATTTAAGAGCGGAGGAAGAGGAAGCGCCGCTGGACCTGTCCGAGTCAGGACGCTCAAAAAGCCAAGAGAAAACGCACTCACAGAGCGACGCATCTTCGTCTCTGTCTTCCTCACCACCTGCTACACTTTCATCGTCGTCTCAATGTCCATCGAGCCCTCAAAGTGACCAGCAGACGTCAGATATTAATACACAGGTAGACTTCAAATGATGCATAAAAACCTCCTCAATAAAGCCATTCCATTGGCTGAGCCCGTATACTTGAACAAACATAATTATAAATTGCACATCACATTATATTACCAAAGCTAAAGATTGTGAAGTTCAACGTTTCTTTTTTTCTTTTTACAGTTTCTGTCTTCGGTTTGCAAGCTAACAGCATTGCCCAGTTAGCTCAGCTAAACCACAATATCACAACAAATGAAACATTTCTCTTTCTTTGGGTCGTCAGTTTTCTTTCTGGAAGCAAGCTAACACCGTAGCCTGACAGCTTAGCACAGTGCTAACTGGTTAAGAAAAGCTGCTTCGATTAGCTAGAACAAGATGGCAATTATGTATCAAGCCTTGAGGAAGGGGCATATATAGGACCATGCACGACTAGTGGTCCCTGCTCGGTAACATGAAAAGGTTACTTCTGCTTTGGCTTGGTTTAGAACTATTTAGAACAAATAAACTAAATTTCTAAAATGTCAGTTACTCAGTATTAACTTTCTGTTTATAAAACTCTTTTAACAGTTGTGTTATATACAGTAACTAACATTTCTCTGTGCTGTGCTTGTTCATGGAGCCCTGCACATGAAATATAGAAAAAAAATGTATACAACCACAAATTAAAAATTAGAGGCCACATTTTATTCATTTGTTCCCTCATTTTAATTCAAACATGTCCATTTTGTGCTGATTTGTAGCCATGATGTTTTAGTTTAGCATGGCTAAAGTTTAATTTGCCTAAAATGAACAAATTAATTATTTTTGGGACCAAATTCGTAATTTGTGACCATGATTTTTTTTTTTTTTTTTTTATGTCATGTGCAGGTGTCCATTAGCCTGCCAAGCCAGACCTACATCAAGATGTTAGGTCTGGCACCTCACCATAGACACGGCTCAATTCGAGAGGCGGGATAACCGGCTGTCTTTCAAATTCCCTCTGCACGCAATAGGACAGCGCTTCAACCAACCAGAGCGTTTTCCCAACAGCCGAGCTAATGTTAGTTGATAGATTCAACTTTTGAATCTGGCCGGCAAAACTACGAACACATCTTCCTTTTTTAAAGAATGACTTAAGTGCCGTTCTTTGCTCTTTTCTCAAAGAAAAACTTAACTCCAAGTCCTCCAGAGTCGCAGCCAAAGCCGATTCGAAAGACTGTTCTCCAGCAGCAGCCGCCATTCTCTGTTTTCAAGTAGCAGGAACCGTTGCAACTCTGTCGTCATTATGTTAAGCCCCGCCTACTCTATACACGACGTGATTGGCCTGACCCAATTTAGGTTTTTGCAGCTCGAAAGTCAATGGAGAGTTGCTAGACTACCCTGGCTGCAAAATACATTTTGCTGCCGCTAGGGTGCGTCTAGATTTCTAGGCTAGGTGTCCATATATGTCTGTGTTAATGAGTATAAAAATAAAACTGACTGTGATGTTTACACAGCAGGAGGAAGGTCAAGAAAGATGTAAAGAACAGGAAGAGGTAAAGCAAGGTGAAACATCTCAAGCCACTGAAACTGCTTTCAGCTCAGAGAACAAGAAAATCCCGTCATCAACCCTTTCCCTCCAACCAGGTAAAGCTTCACTCTCATTGGTCCGTTTAAGTTTAATCCGACTGTGTTTAATCGATCTGTTTTGCCTTCCAGTTGTGGTTATGGAGCCGCTTAAAGCTGGAGGACAGGTAATCTCAGCATTGAATTAATGTTATGTCATTATATTGCATGCAGCTTTACTTTAGGTTTTCTCATATTATGAGATCAGTTGTGACTTTTTTTGTGGTGACTGATCTTTTTTGAAGATCACTGATCTTGGGAGCAGACCAATGGAGCAAGAGGAGAAGGAGAACAACAACCACCATGAAACAGGCAGAAAAAGACCTGGGCAGGATACTGATGGTGAGAAGTCATCTTTTATTAATTCAGTAAATGCGTTAAGCATCTTCTGAAATTTCACTTTTGACTCATTGTTCCGTCTTAGCTATTTTCCTGCGCTCGCTAAAGGAGAAGAAAATACGGCTGAGCAGAGGACCTCAAGGAAACCATGCCGCCCCAGATCAAGGATGAAGGTCTCTTTTTATTTTTGCCATGTTTATGTCAATTGTCTGTCCTTAGTATATCCATGAACACTGACAGTTTGCTTCATATAATCATTTTCTTTTCATTTTTTTTTTTTACAGGAAATGGATTCTACTACAATTAATTTACTGTGGTTATTAAGCCAGCCATTTTATTTCACCCTTCATCACCAGCCACCAAGTCCAAATCACTGGTGTTCACTTTAGTTTCCCAGAAAAACCAACTCTAGACTTTAACTGGACATCTATCAACATAATTCTCATGTGTCAAACAGAATGCATACTGCAGTGCACACAGCAATTCAATTGTGTGTGATTGAATTCAATTATTTGAACAAGTTCAATTATTTTTGTGTGCAAATAGTTTGTGTATATAAGCCGCAAACCTTCAGCTCACAAATACAGAATATGTTCCTTCAATGGGCAGATTATCCAGTAATCTTTCGCTGCACTACAACAGGAAGCCAGCTGTCAAGGGGGCTGTCAATAAACTTATCAGCTAGATTGTTTTCTTTTTATTTTGCCGGTTTCCTCTTCCTCTTTCTTCATTTATACCATGAGTTAGTAATAATGTACATATAATTGCTTGCTTTCTTGTGTTGTTACAATTCTCAAGCCTACCCTCAGTTTGTGTTCATTCTCTCTTCCGTGCGAGAGCTGTCACATCTCATCTATTTTTGTCTCTGTCTGAGCACCATGGCCTGCTTCTTGTAGATGTGACAAAATGAAAAACCCTCGGCTTCCCCTTTTTGGTGTGTTTTTTTTTTTTTTTTGAGATGTCAAGCATATATTTTGTAATAGTGAATTTTCCACTTGCAGCTGTAAAAGCTTTCAGAGTGTGAAAGGAGGAAGGTAAAACTGTGAAGAACAAAGTCTACTTTTTTTTTAAAACTTTCTGTACCATTACTTTAAGCTAGTCTTATACCTTTTGCTTTTATCTGAGGTAAAACTATTTTGGAGATATTAGTTATGCTACACTTTGTTGTTAAAAAATGGACACATAAATAAAGGTATTTTGATGGCTTACCAAGGTTTCCATAGACATATATTTTTTTTTTTCTTCTTTTTTTTTTTATCAATGCCTGTGGTCATACCTTGCGAACTATCATGCTATAAACGGTTTTGGATGTGGGAAACACCTACAGTGCTGCAGGAAGAGGGTAAATCGTTTCACCGTGAAGAACATGCTTGCTTTGCGTCATCGGAACAATTTATAATTTTCACTCTCACCCATTACCACAACATTTAGCTTGTTTACTTTACTGAAAGGAGTATAATTACAAAGGTAAAAATCCTGTGAAATTTCTGTTTTTAAATTTGAATATGAATGATTTATTTGTAAATTTGATCTATGCACATTCCTTGGTTAATACTTAACCAAGGAATGTCCCGATTTACTCTTTCTTTTAGGAGTATTTGCATATTTAGGATTTTTTGGACCTATAAGACAAAGTATTTTGACTTCAGTGCATGTTAGTATTTATTATTACAGAATAGGTAGATTTATGTATTCCCTTGTTTTCATGTCTCTCTTTCTTGGTCTATTTCAAAAGAAGAGTGTGTTTAATCCCACCATCTGATAGGGGATTATTAGAGGCTCACTGTTTTTCAAAGTCATTATGTAACTGCAAGGCCAGACCAACTGTTTCTATTTCCAATCCAATAATACATCTCTCTATCTATGTTTGTGTACTAATAGATTCACACAGATCTGACAAGCAAACATGGTCTAAATCTGGCCACGTTATAATTTTTTTTAAACACACAGACATACACACACGTATTTTTTTATTTATTTATTTTACACATCTGTTCTGTCTCACACACACACACACACATATTCATATTACATTATATATGTATAAAATGTATGGCGCTTTATTTATATCTTTATACTTTACATATATTTATATATATAAAGAATAAATATATAAAGCGCCATACATTTTATATAAATACATTTTTATAAATATATATATATATATATATATATATAAAGAATAAAGATATAAATAAAGCGCCATACATTATATATATATATATATATATATATATATATATATATCACATAAAATGTATTATTTCTGCCTGAATTTAAATGATATTTGGCCGAATGAACACTGTTTACTGAGGGTGTTTTTGTCAGTGACATTACAAAAGGATTTTGAACAACTTTTTTTGCAACACACACACACACACACACACACAAACCCCTTGTTTCGCAGTGTTGTACAAAATATAATTGCGTGAATAGGGCATGCGGATATTGAAGCGGAATATTCATGACAGATTTCCTCTCACTACAGAATGTGTCTAAATAATCACTTAGCTCCCTACCTAGACAGCATTCTAGTTAAAATCGGCGCTAGCGGCATTCCGGCCGTCATAAACTCGCTATGAGTCTGGTGGGCTCAGTGTGTATGGAAGAGTTGAGCAGCTTGAGCTCACTCGGAACACGCCTGATACCCTAAGCTTGTTGTCTACGCAGGCATCTCAGTAGTATTTGAGGCGCGGCCGCTAACTTCCTTTCGGACAGTGAGTGACAGCGCGACAGTCTCACTGACTGAGGCACCGAAGCGCATCACTGATGGAATAGCCGGTGTGAAGCGACTCTTTTCTACATCTCTTCATTGGAGAAACTTTGTGAATAAAGAAAATAGCCTACGTTTAGACTGGATTGCGACTGAAGTGGTGAGTTCGCTTCATATACATATAGGCTATATTATATATTATAATTTTACTTCATTTTATTATTAATTTCGATTTTAAATCTTTATTTTGTTTTTTATTATTTTTTATTTACTTTTTCTAACGTCTATACCCTTTCCTTTGAAGCTAATTTCCCTTTTTTTTTTTTTTTTTTTTTTTTTTTTTAAACGAGGTTCCTACGTAGATAAATTAGGCTAAATAGTAGTCCCAATAGGCCTAGCATTTAATATTCAATTATATATCTCTTTAATGTTGATTGTCATAAGCTACTCGATACTTTTCCGGACTGTTTTTGCCGTTTCTCTGTAAACTAGAATATGTGGCCTGTTGCTTCGACTAGTATTGCAAGTAGTCTCTAATTTTATTTACGGCTGTTACATAAAAATGTTGATTAGTCTCATTTGAATCCGAAAGGTAGAACTAAAGCCATAACTTTTGCTACAGTCTTAACTATGTTTATGCAAATAGCCCCTAGTGCCTGGTCTCTTCTCTTTTTTTGATATCTATCTGGTTCAGTCAGACTTATATGCCATCAAATAATCGTTGTTGTTTATTCTTTTTCTAAATTCTTTATTTGGATTCATTTCTAATGTATAACGCAGTAACTTAACTGTCAGATTCGAATAAGGCTACATGTTTTATTTAAACGCAGTCACAAGTGTTTGAGGAACCCCCATATGTTTCTTTGAAATAAAACCAGGCTTTATCTTTAGTAGTTATAGCCTACTGGTAGCCTATACTTCCGTAGTTCACTATAGTTTTACAGAACATATTAATATCAGAGGACACATTTTAATATTTAGCTTCCTCCTCAGAGGATCAATCTCCTCATGTAAAACGACACTAAAAAACAATCTCTTTACAGTTACATTTGACATTTCTCTATTTGCTGTTTGCCTGCTGAAGTAAATAAGCTTGCGGTGTGTTCTGACAGTTTGCACGCAGGCTACAGTAGCCTATGTTTCTGGTAGAGAAAACAAAAAACAATGAGAAGGAAGGTGGAACTGACATATCTCATAATTTGCATGTGTGTGGTTAAATGGAAAGACCTGTAGTTCTGTAGTCTCCTCACGCTCCTCTGGGATAAGTGGAGGTGGTTCGTCTGAGCTCTGGGCCTTTGAGGGACAAAACATTCTTTGGATGGAATGGGTGACACTGTCGAAAGGCAAATCTGAAAATTTCCTCCGGGAATGATCGGTTATCGGATCCTGAGTCGGAAGAAGGAAATGTACTTGTGATTAAGCCAGCAATTAAGCAGGTTAAAAGGGAAACAAACTGAGTAAAGGCCTGAAGAACTATCACCCCTCTTGTGAAAAAGAAGGACACTTAAGCACACGTTTAGTTCAGAAATAATATACTTTAAAGTCTGGTTTCACAGACGGGGCTTAGATTAAGCCAGGATTAAGCCTTAGTTCAATTAGGACAATTAAGTGGCTTTTATAAACGTGTGGCCTTAGAAAAAAGAAAAAAAACAGTGACAAAACAATGGCACTGATATATTTTAAGAAATGTCAGTGCAAGTTGCTTTCAGTTAAAACAGCTCAAACATGCATTTTATGGGGGAATGATCTCCCCATCCTCATCCGAAATGCAGAATCCCTGACAACTTTCAAAAGACAACTGAAAACTCATCTCTTCCGTGAGCACTTAACCTCATAAAAAAATGCCCTTATCCGGCTTATGCTACTCTGAGCAATGCCTGAACTTTGTATTTTGAGCACTTCTTGCATTGTTTTCGCCTCTTCACAATGACTCGCTTAATTTAGTCCTAATTTGTAAGTTGCTTTGGACAAAAGCGTCTGCTAAATGACTAAATTTTAGTCTGGGACCATAAGCCGTGTCTGTGAAACCAGGGTTAAAAGAATAGGCCTTATACTAAGGGATAGTTCACCCAAAAATTCGGCCTCGTTGACTTCCATAGTATGGAAAAACAAAAACTATGGAAGGTACTATAATATTATAGTATCTTAGTCAACACATCAAAATAAGTATATTTATATTATCCACAAGTACAGTTTTTTTGAAAATATACTTTGAAGTACACTAAAAGAGTACATTCAATACAATTAAGTGCCCTTCTTTGTCACAAGGGCCCTGACCCTTTTAAAGAGTCGGACTAAAAAAGCATTTGAAATTAAAAACAACCCCAAAGTATCAATTCAAATAAAGAGAAAGCAGAACATGGGTGAACAAGCTAAGGGAAACAAGTTCGTAATGCATAACATATTTCTTAAACTACTTGCGTAAACTTTACTAGGCTGTTTTACATGAATTACAATTCAGTGTTCAACAGAACTCAGCTACAATGACCCTCATATAACATCTTTACTATTTACGCCTGTATCCTGGTTATCTTCAGGACAAACAGACTTTCCATTAATATGAAATATTAGGTGTTTTGGTTGTGGTTTTGTGTGAGGTCATGTGTGTCCTGACTCCTGACTAAAGGTGCATGAGTTAATTATCAAACCGGAAAGGACATAAACCGACATAACTATAACTGCTGCTGTTTGACTCAAGATGCAAGTTGGCGATCATAAAGAGGCCGAAGAGCTCAGAAACGTGCGTTTTCCGTTCACCTCTCATTCAAAAGTTGCCTTTTTCTTCCAACAATCAACCAAGCTGGAAATCTGTTTGTGATGGAGGCAGTTCTGTGCGTTTTGGTTGGTTAATTTCTCATTTCTAAGTTCTGCTACTCAGAAATATGTTGGGGTGTTAAGGCTAGCTGATTTAAATCGGCTTTGAACATCAGGCCTCAACCAACCACAGTTTCCACTGAGTAGCTTCCGCATGTGCATGTGTAAGCGAGTTAATGACAAAACCACAGGCGAGTGAGAACTGCAGCCTACAACGTGGAAGTCGCGCGAGAAACTGACTTTTATTTCGACTTTCACTACTTTTATCAGTCATGGCTGCATTTCCCAAAATAATCTTAAGCTTAAATAGATTGTAGTGACCAGTGATGGTCTCTACAATCTACTTACTGTATGATTGCTTATGACGATTATGACAAATGATTTCCCTTTAGCATTGTAAATTCTGATCTGAAGTATCATCTCTCTCGTTGGCTATATGTTTAATACATAATGAGCCTTGTATGGCACATTACAGACATTTTCCCATCATAATTTGTACCATACATGCTTTCTGAGCAACAAAAATGGGCGTTGTTTTGGAGGGAACAACCCATGATTTGCATATTGTTTTCTATTTCGGAATGGCTCTTTTGTTTTTACATGTACAAGAATAACCTGCATTAGTGTCCTCTGTGGTGAACTCTTCAGGCCTCAACATGGGCTGTGTGGGGACCAAACCGGACCAGGATCCTATTGGCAAATCGATGGGCAATGATGACAACCGCAACCTGACAACACATTATTCCAAAGACCCCACGACTGGGAACAAGGATGTAAGTAGAAGCATTGTGGAGTTTTCAGTTATATTTAAAAAAAAAACTTTTCGGGTAATTCCTGATCATGACTTCTACTGAAAAAGTGCTGAGTTGAGATGAGCTAAACCATCAGTATTAGTTGTTTCAGCATATTTTGTGCCTTTGCATACTGTACTTCCACTTTCTTAGACAGGGTGTTGCGAACATATCTCTGAAGTACAGCTGCACAATATCATCTTGACTTTGCATAACATGCCTAACTCTTTATTTTTTTAATTTAAAGAGTTAGCCCCCCCTTTTGAGCACAGATATGAACTTAAATGGTTTTAATTCACAAATGCTTTGGAATACGGACCAACGGTTGGTCTCTTTTTTTTAAAGAAGCTTAAACTTAAACTTCAGCAGATTATTGCAGAAGTGAAAGCAGCTTCAAAAACGAAAGGGTTAAAACGTTTACTGTAAACGCAAATGTAGTGCAATAAACATTTTGTATTTTATACAAAATATATATTTTTACAAATAATTTGCACCCTAAAATGTCTAACTAAGTTGTGTTAAGCCCGCTAAAAGCTTTTTAAAATACTGTTTCCATTGTATCGCAATGCAAAACCCCAAACATTTTTTGCAGGATGAATTTTAAGTGTTTAAGCTTATGAATGAAATAGAATATTTCAAATGAATTTATGATGATTGCGAAAGTATGTGATAAAAAAAGACAGTTTACAGGCTATAGCCTAAATTTAGTGTTTACATGTTTATGCATCATTTATCATGTAGCTCTGCACTTCTAGCTGCTTCTACCTAATTTGCATATTAACCATAAAAAGAGTTTGAAATGTTTATTTGTTTGAACAGATAACCCTCTGTTTGGAAAGTTGCCTCAGATGAGTCTGTTTTTACACTCAGAAAAGAGAACTGAAATGTCTAGTTTGGTGTCTTAAATGCTGCACCATATTTTTCCATCTACAGAACAGATTGCCTCCAAAACCAGCGAATCCTGGAACAGAAAGTAAGTGAAAGTGTCTTTGATTTCTAGACCATTTAATTCAGAAAGTTAGATTAGCGTAACATTTTAAAATAATTGACTAAAAATACTCACTCACTGTGGTTAACCTTAGAAGAAGCATGCTAAGCTCACTGCAAACGTGTGAAGAGCAGAACTGTTGTGAATGTGTGATAACAGCTCTTTCACGCTGAATATTCCATTTGTCTTTAGCTTCGGAGAACATTGCCATAGCTCTGTATGACTATGAAGCAATGCATGAAGGTGACCTGGGCTTCAAGAAAGGAGACAGACTCAGAATCATTCTGGAGTAAGTAGGCCTCTTAAGGCCATTGTACACTGAGTCCGAAATTTTCGTATGCGTTTTTTCATGTTCGTCAGCCTTAAAATTCGTCACGCACAGAAACCTTGCACACTGAGTCCGATGCGTATTTATTAAACCTTTGCGGAAAAAAACGCAAAAAATACAAAATGGATTCGTCAAGCAGTGAGGATGATTTTGTTTTTGTTGCCCTCTTTCTTCTTAAAAAGAGAAAAAGAAAGAGGAAATATTGGGTCCATCCAATCCTGAGATTGCGCCGAGAGGAAGGAGAGTTTCACCTCCTTATCAAGGAGTTGCGAAATTATCCCAAACGATTCAAAATTTACCTCAGAATATCAGTGGAACAGTTTGATGCTTTGCTAGCGATACTGGAGCCACATATTAAAAAGAAGACCACCAATTTCCGTGAACCAATTGATCCTGAACAGAGACTGGCAGTAGCCTATGTCTATAAGGCAGGGATGGGCAACTTCGGTCCTGGAGGGCCACTGTCCTACAGAGTTTAGCTCCAACCCTGAAAAAATCACCTGCCTGTAATTTTCTAGTAATCCTGAGGACCTTGATTAGCTTGTTCAGGTGTGTTTGATTAGGGTTGAAGCTAAACTCTGTAGGACAGTGGCCCTCCAGGACCGAAGTTGCCCATCCCTGGTCTAAGGTATGGGCACACACACACACACACACGCATACACATAGCCTGCGCACGCACAGACACACACACACACACACACACACACACATGGCCGGCGGAAGCGCTGGGCAGACAGAACAGCTGTATACAGGTTATATTTTATACCCAAATAATACATGATAAGTAATCGAGTTGGGTGCTCGATTTTGTCGTTCGCTTGTACAGTGGCTCTGAATTGTCAAAAAAACTCTCAAAATACTGGCTGTGGATGCGAAAAACGCAGAAAATCGAACCTGATCCGAATTTTTTTATTACGGACGAAAGTTTCGTAGACAGTGTGCAAGCGTGATTGACATAACGTGAGGTCGGTTTTTTTTTTTTTTACGTGCGAAAATTTCGGATGCGAATTTCGGACTCAGTGTGCAATGGCCTTCAGTGTGCAATGGCCTTTACTCTGTCCGATTGTATATCTCGCTTCTTTGATTGACTGAGTCATTGGCTGTTGTGTTTAGGTCAGGTGAGTGGTGGAAAGCAGCGTCTCTCAGCAGTGGTCAAGAGGGCTTCATCCCCAGTAACTATGTTGCCAAGGATACTCTGGAAACTGAAGAGTGAGTACATATAGTTTGTGTACATTTGTAGTGGTGCCATTGATACCACGGTAAAGGTTGTTGTGAGAATTCATATATATATATATATATATATATATATATATATAGATATATAGATAGATAGATAGATAGATAGATAGATAATAAGAATGTTTCTTATGCAGTAAACAAGCATATTAGAATGATTTCTGTAGGATCATGTGGCACTGAAGTATGTATGGATATGGTTTCACAGTATGGATCCTTTCATTTTTAAAAATGAAACTTTGTGTTATATTAGTTTGGCATGGCATTTCAGAAAACTAGGTAATGCAGCTGCGTGGGTGTTTTTTACTTCTGACCACTGTAATCAGTCTCTCAAAAAATCTCTCCTCTTCAGGTGGTTTTTTAAAGGTGTCAGCAGAAAGGACGCAGAGAGACAGCTTCTGGCCTCTGGAAACAAGAACGGATCCTTTATGATCAGAGACAGTGAGACCACCCAGGGTACGTCCAGAGCGTTAAAGCTGTAATCTTGAAGCATAAGCAGTGTTATTTTCTTATATCTTTAACATTTTTACTTCAGCTGCTGATTCACCAGGTCTTTTATCTGCTCTTAAAAACACATGTACCTCTTCCTCTCAGGAAGCTACTCTCTGTCAGTCAAAGACTGCGATCCTCAATCTGGAGACACCTGCAAGCATTATAAGATCCGCACACTGGATAATGGCGGTTTCTATATCTCCCCACGTATCACCTTCAACACCCTGCAGGATCTGGTTGCCCACTACAAGAGTAAGTTCAAAATGCAAAGATGTGGACTACTGTAACATACATAATATCACATTTCATTGGATTATAGACATCATTTTTTTATTTTTAGCGTTAGGCGAGAATTTTATCAACCTTTTTCTTGAAGGATTGTTCACTCGATTGGTTTACATTTAACAAACATTTACATCTACAGAGCAGAGCGATGGGTTGTGCCAATCTCTCACCACTCCCTGTCTGAGTCCCAAACCTCAGAAACCTTGGGAGAAAGATGCCTGGGAGATCCCACGGGAGTCCCTGAAACTGGATAAACGTCTGGGAGCAGGCCAGTTTGGAGAAGTCTGGTTGGGTAAGACGCATACAGCTTGCTGTTATATGTATGTCTTATGTGTCTGTCTACTCCAACAAATGACATTGTGCAGCGTGGGTTGTTTAGTAGGGTCCGATAGCTTTTCTATGTTTGACCATGGTAAAATACAGGAATAAAATGGATGGTTAGGACTTGGCAGTAAAATGCCAATAAACTCACATTCTATATTAATACAGTTAATGCGCAGTCATATTTTCCATTGTTCAGTGACATTTCGTGGGCGAAATACAGTCATTTCAATAGGAATCCATCCATGCAATTCATAGTTTTCAGTCAAGTGATCGGCGTGGATCCCTGGAGGGCAAAACATCCACACAACGTTTTAAGCCACACATATTTAAATCACCTCTCAAAAGAAGAAAAACAAAAATATCTGGACAAAATGCACGTTTGCGGACTTGAGATCCATATACAGCACCTGCTGCAGTATTTCAATCACTAAAAACAACGGGACATTCTAAAACACCCATAAAAAACACTTTAAAGTGCTTTAATGTACTAAAACAGTGACTATAAAAGATCAAACTCGGTACACACCTCAGAATATGAACGCAACGTGCTAAATGGTTGTTTTCTTTATAATGGTTTTCTATGGACAAACGCTTGCTGCGTTTATATTCCGGGTTCATCCGTCCACTGGTCTATAGCACGCATCATCAACGAGGTGTACGCTAAATATCACCGTCTTACGTCATTGGTTCTTAATACAAACATGGAAAAAATGACTGGCGGGTAATGGAGGAAAGCCTAGTTTTGCCCTCCAGGTGGGCGTTCGTTTAAGAATGTGACGTAACGTGAAAACTATGAGGTAATGTCGTTTGCTGAAAAATTCCCCACACAGATTTCGCATCATGTTCAAGTTGTTATCGTGAATTCCAACGTTGATCAACAGATATCTGCTTGGTTTGAAAATGACTTGCTTCATACATTGCTACACTATGTACACTATTACTTGGTGAAGGAATTGTTTATTATAAAACATTATTATAATTATTATTTAAAATATATTAATATTAGATTTTAATAAATTACTATGTACATATAAACATTTACAATAATATATTATTTTAATATATTAATATTCTATTTGAAATATTTTTTAAATGCACATGAAAATGTTCCATTGGTGTCTTTATTCATATTTATTAAGATATGATTAATACTTAATATATATTATAAGTAATTAAAACACCTTGGTGTCTTTTTCATGAATTATTTATTCATATATGTTAACTTTTTACAATGTATTATAAATAAATAAAAAATACATTAGTGCCATTTATCATGTGAACTACAGTATATTTAATATTTATTCATTTATGTTCAATATTTATTATAAATAAATACAAACTTGATGTCTTTTCATATTTGATCACATTTATTCATTTATTAATATATTTTTGGAAATAGATTATAAATAAAACATTAAACAATGGTGTCTTATTGCTTTATTAACAGAAAAATACATTAGATAAAAATTTAAGTATTCTATATATGAATCAGGAATACAAAGAAAGTAACAATTTCTTTTTTCATTAATTACAAACCTCAGAAAAAACACCTAAAAGCTGCACCTAAAAAAACTTGATCTGAAACCCTGCCACAGGGTTCTGCCAGACTTTGAGCAGGTAGTAAACACTAATAAGTGAAAATGAAGAATGCTAGTGAAACCTGTCTCTGTTTGCTTCTCAGCAACATACAACAAGCACACAAAAGTGGCAGTGAAGACTATGAAACCTGGCAGTATGTCTGTGGAAGCTTTCCTCATGGAGGCCAACTTAATGAAATCCCTCCAGCACGACAAACTGGTCCGTCTCAATGCTGTGGTCACCAAAGAAGAGCCCATATACATCATTACAGAGTTCATGGAGAAAGGTGTGTGTGTGTGACTTCAATGTGCAATGCATATTGCATAGCCTTATATATCTTTATTATTTATCTGTTTGTGCGTACATGTGTTTTTCAGGCAGTTTACTGGACTTTATTAAAAGCGATGAAGGGAATCGTCTCCAGTTGCCCAAGCTAATTGACTTCTCAGCTCAGGTGAGACGCTTTAAAGGTCTCATTTGTTCAGTTAATGTGCTTTCCTCCCCCATATACTGTAGAATCACATGTTCCCTTGTTGTGGAAGACAGGTTTGTCCTACTAGATTTCAATATTCAAATTTGATAACCGACAGACAGTAATATTTGTGTACATGGGTGTGTGTGTGTGAGAGAGAGAGAGGGTGGACTGTCATTAACATGACAATCTATTCCTTTTTCTCTTTGTCACTGTTAATCCAAGATAATATCAGTTTGTTCTCTCTATTGTGCAAGTAGAACTGTAAAATATTTATTCAGAATCAGGTAATAAGAAAGTTATACTAAAATATTTCTAAGAAATATTGGAGTTGAGGAAGTACGACATAAGAATTGGCATCGATGTTTCATTCAAGCAAGTGTAATGGTTGCAAAAAAAGGGTTGGAAAGAGGAAGAGAATTGCAAGCACTTAACAAGAATGATGTGAATCTGCAATGACCGATAAGAGGTCACACACACACACACACACACACACACACACACACACAGACACACACACACAAACACACACACACACACACACACACACACACACACACACACACACACACACACACACACACACACACACACACAAACACACACACACACACACACATACACACACACACACAAATAGTGTTTTCCATGTTGTATGGGGACTTTCCATAGACATAATGACTTTTAAACTTTACAAACTGCATATTCTATTCCCTAAGCCTAAACCTACCCATCACAGAAAACTTTCTCAAAAATCTTAATAAGCTTAATAATCTTAATGAAGATTCATAAGCTGTTTTCCTCATTGGGACCAAAAATGTCCCCACAAGGTCAAAGATGTCTGGTATTACTATCCTTGTGGTGACATTTGGTCCACACAACATGGGTTTACCAGGACCACACACACACACACACACACACACACTTATTATAGCTTATCGTACCTGTTGCTGACTAACCTTGCTCTCAGTGACACAAACTCAGTACATACACATTAAAAGTAGCTAAACCTGGTGCTTTTTCCTGACTTTAGACAGCAGAAGGCATGGCTTACATTGAGCAGAGAAACTACATTCACAGAGACCTTCGTGCTGCCAACATCCTGGTCAACAAGAGTTTAGTGTGTAAAATCGCTGATTTTGGACTGGCCCGTATCATAGAGGACAACGAATACACTGCCAGAGAAGGTTAGTCTGATAAGCTGGTAACTTGTGGACAAATGCATGCATAATATAGGTTATTGCCAGCGGAAGTTGTGTTAATATGTTCGTTTTTTTACCTAAGGTGCAAAGTTCCCTATAAAGTGGACCGCTCCGGAGGCCATAAACTATGGTTCCTTCACCATTAAATCAGATGTGTGGTCCTTTGGCATTCTGCTCACTGAAATCATCAGCTATGGTCGCACACCGTACCCAGGTTAGTGGTCACCTCAGGGCACCGTGAATATGCTAAAAGCTTCATTCTCCGGAAATGGTGCCATTCGTGCCTCCTTTTTGTGTCCCTATGATTACTATTTATACAGTTAACAGGATCCTGCACTATTATTTGATTGATTTTACACTGGCAAAGTCAAGTTAACTCAACTCAAATAATTTGAGGAAACCGAATGCCTTAAATCATTTAGGTTTATAAAATATTTATGAGTACTGTCCACAAAAGTCCAGAAAAAGTACATTTTTGACATTAAATTAAACTACTCAAAATCGTGACTTAACTTACAAAATCACTAAAACTTAACTTTAACTTAAGAAAACATTAATTAGACATCATATCAGCTTACACATATATCTTGCATTTAATTAGCAAATTCTAGTAACTAAATCAGTTTAAATTCTGCTTAATGTAATCAGTTGAGTTCATATAACTGTTTATTGACCTTTATTTGAGTGAAACAAACTCACTTTACAATACCATCTGCACAATTTTTTTTATATTTTTTTTTAAAGAAGTCTCTTATGCTCAACATGGCTGCATTTATTTGATACATACAGTAAAACAGTAACATTGTGTAATATTATTACAATGTAAAATAATCATTTTCTAAAATAATAGTTTTCTATTTGAATATATGTTAAAGTGTAATTTATTATTGTGATGGTTATTCAGAAATCATTCTAATATGCTGATTTGCTGCTCAAGAAACATTTATTATTATTATCAATGTTGAAAACAGTCTTTACTGTCATCCATGCTAAATAAAAGTATTCATTTATTTATTTCAAAAATAAAATATTCTGACCACAAACATTTGAACATACGGTAGTGTATTTTTAAATCTTTGTTTTTAATGGAATATTAGCTAATCTGCATGTCCCCATTCATTCATCATCACTACATTTGGAATATATAGAATAAGAAAAGTTCTGTTCAAAGTTTCAGTTATACAGTGACATTTCAAACTAATTCTAAAAGTTTGATTTTACTGTTATCATATTTGAGGAAGTGACCTATTTATGACCACCTGGCTCAAACAGAAGTACGCTTATCATATTTCATTATATGGATACCCTTATTTTGGCATTGTCAAACTCAATATTCAAACTTTTTTTTTTATTAAAAATAATTTATTTTCTGCACAAGACCAATAATATGGTGTGGTGCGATAATGTCAGTTAGCTATGGTCTTGATGTGAGAAAGTATAATTCCTTGAAATTCCAGAAATAACTATTTTAAAAGTACAATTTAGGGGAGAAAACCCCTGAAATTTTGCACAGTTTCCAAAGAATGACCCAAAACTAACTTTCTGGTAACAGCAGATGCTAGAAACCTAGCGAACTCATTTTTCTACCTGTTTACGGTGTGTTCAGGTATGACAAATCCAGAGGTGATCCGTGCTCTGGAGAGAGGATACCGTATGCAGCGTCTGGACTCCTGCCCTCAGGAGCTCTACGACATCATGCTGGAGTGCTGGAAGAACAAGCCAGAGGACAGGCCCACCTTTGAGTACCTGCAGAGTGTACTGGAGGACTTTTACACGGCCACTGAGAGCCAGTATCAGCAGCAGCCTT
The DNA here is from genome assembly GCF_963993115.1 of Abramis brama. Taxonomy (NCBI): domain Eukaryota; kingdom Metazoa; phylum Chordata; class Actinopteri; order Cypriniformes; family Leuciscidae; genus Abramis; species Abramis brama. Next base: position 14,637,545 of record NC_139984.1, on the reverse strand, counting down.
GAGACACACACACACACACACACACACACACACTTTGACATGACATCTTGCATAAATCCCTCGTATCAGGAGCTTTCAAAGAAATGTACACGTATATATCAAATCCCTCCCAACCCATTGACTTTATACATATGTAATGAAATCAAATGTGAAATGTTATAATGTGTTATTTAAATGGCATGTAAATGAATATAATTTCAAAATCTCATTATAGTAGTTGTATTCCTATCATGCAGAGCCCTTTGCCTTACTCTGAATGTTGCACAACAAAAGCTATATCATTTTAATATAAAACCATTTTTCCTGATTTATTTGTAAAAACCTTATGTCAGATGTAGTTTAAAACTATATGTTTATGCGTATTGCCATTGGGAATACACATTAAGAGAATTAAAATAAATTGTAGTTTTGATTGTTTATGAGAAGATTAATTCTAAAACTTCAACCTACATTAGGTTTCAAATAAGTTATTCTGGATTATTAAATGTATAGAAATATATTTGTTCAGCAAAAGGATATTGAATCGATTTTGAATCATTGCTCCAAACATTTTAGAAAAACATCTGTGACTAAGGTAGTTATGAATATCTCTTTAGTTTTGATTTAAAAAGTACAGTTTGAACTTGTATTAAAGGTCTTTGTGTATTGTGATTGTATGCATTTGTAAATTATGCTTGGTTTTTTGAGATTTTTAGGTTTCTTTGGTACTTTTACAAGCTTGAAGCTATTCTATTTAATGTTTGATATGTGTCTTGCTTTCACGTCTTCGGTTTTGTTGATATTTGTTTGAACTTTTGTGCAATAATAGTAAAGGAAACGTGACATTCTTTTATTTCATTATGTTTTCCTGCAAGCGCATTGAGGCACCTCATTTTTGGCTTCATTAACATCTCATTTGTGAAAAAAAAAAAAAAAAAATGCTGATTATGCAGATTTTCAATACACTTTTCCCTGATGTAAAGTCTTCTGCAGAGTTCCCTATAAAAAAAACAAAAAAAAAACACAATAATCCTGTTGCTATTTTTGTATGTTGTTACAAATAGTCCACAAAACAAATAAATATTAAATTTTGAGTCTGGCACAGAGGGAAAATCTCATTTACTCTCATAATAGCTCTACAAAATTGTTAAATTATTTTATTGTTGCATTTATTAAAGTTTACAAGACCATGGAAAATTACACTAAGACCATTTTCCACACATCAGCACATTACTTAAGTTTAATGAGCGTATTTATTAGTATGTAGCCTATGTTGCTGACTCACAAAAACCTACATTTTGCAAATATTCTAAGCATAATTATCTCCACACAAGGTCTATTGTAACTGGGGGAGAAACTTTCTATGATGCATAATTAATAATTATCAGAATTTGAAATCATATGGCAGGAAATTGGTGTGTCTATGATCCATTCATTGCTATTGCTTGATTATTGCATTACTAATGATAATGAATTAAAGACCATTAAAGAAAAGAAAAAGTGACCCAGACAGCAGATAATTTTGTAATAAAAAATGACAAGAAACCATATTTCTTTTTGTAAAATTTCAGTTTTATCAATAATAGCCAATATAAAAGTTTAAGTAAAAGGTACAAGAAGCTATACAATAAGAAATAAAGCAAACAATTCAGTCAAATATCCAAATGCAGCGCTCTAGTCTAACATTACAACAGTAAAGTTAAATACAAATAGCCTATAATATGAAACTAAACTTAGCCCTCAGCCAAAACGATTGACAGGGAACGAATTATATATTCACGAGACCAAAGATCGCCCGTTAGGTCTACACAAGACGAATTATATCTCATGTTTAACCACTACCGTCGGAGTCAGCGGCGAACGTCAGAAGAACTAGCCGAGGAAAGACTCATCCAGCCGGGAAACATGAGCGCCGAGCGCCCGCTGATCCCATGGATCACAACCGGGGAAAAAAAAATATCATCTTTATAAATAAACCACAGATTTGAGCTTTTAACAACTACATTCTCGCCTGAAAAACTCTTAAAATTACATTTCGTGACACAGTAACAGTAGTATTATATTAAACTCTATATAAAAAAATGGCGCTTCTTATGTTGTCATTCCCCTTATAGCCCTATGCTTGTAGCACGCGCAAGTGACGATTCCCTGTCAACCAATCAACGTCCTGCAGTGAGTCTAGCTCCACCTTTTAGTACCGTACCACTGTGCTAGGTACCCCAATGGAAGGGTACCTAAAAAGTGGTACGGTACGGTTCGGCATTTTGGTACCATTCACAACTTTTGATAGTGGAAACGCAAATAAATGCGTACCGTTCCGTACCGTACCGTACCGTACCGCTCAGTGGAAACGAGCCTGAACACTGAGTCTGCCCAGTGCCCAGATCCGGGCCACATCTGGTACGCAGTGTAGTAAGCCTGTATATAAAACAATAATGACATAAAATCTGCATATGGGAAATTAGGAATTACATTATAAATGCCTCGTAATAGGAATTGCATTTTAAAAGCCTGAAACCTTTGAAAATGTTGCCTCCCTGTTGTGTCAATATCCTTGTAAGCTTTGAGAGTGAAATGACAGCAGCATGATGACGCATTGACATCCTTCCTGTGACGTCCGCAATGACACGTGTATTCAAGATGGCGGCGGCGATGGTGAGTACCTATGCTAAAGTCTCTTCTGTTGCTCTAATTCACAAAAAGGTCAATTCTACACGGATAGAGATGAATTGCTTTAAACCATGTTGTTTCATGTTGCTTCTTGTGAGTGTGCCTTGTGATATGATTTGCAATTTTCGCGCAGTAGAATCCGATTGAAAAGCAGCCGGCTAGCCTAAACACTTAGCAGGCAGCTAATTATCGAGTGTTTGCGAAGTGTGAGAGTTAATGTCCTCATCTAATCTAACATCTAAGCCATATGAAGCAGACAGCTCTCTTTACTCGAACATACGCGACTGTGTTTCATGGTAAACAGCATCACATGATGGAGTCTGTCAGTCAGGCTAATGCGTTTGCGCTGCTTTAGCATTCACTGCCTCTCGCAATCAAAGCAAATGTGATGATGATGATAAAGTGATTAAATCACAGTTGTTATCTAAATTACCTCCAGAATGTATTCATGTTTTGCTCTTGCCGGATGACACTGTTTGTGATTGTGTTATTTGACACCTGTGTACAGTTAAAAAGAGTTTCGGCTTAACAAGAAGATTTTGGATACTGTTAATGTAATATTGTAAGAGATATTGGGTCGTCATCGTAAAATAACCCCGACATTGTGATCAGGACGTAAAAATGATGGCATATTATACATGTATATTACACGACAACTTACAAATTAAGTAAATAAATGGGCACGTTATTGATTTTGAGTGTAAATTGTATTCTTTTGTGATAATAAAATGTGTGAGCGTGATTTTGCTTAAAGTCGTAATGTGAACGATTCTTTTTGACCTGGTAATGTTTAATCAGAGTGTCATAACTAGACTTTCCAGTGAAAACGGCGGACTGCTCTCTGGTGATGCATGCAGGACTTCTCCAATCATTTAGTCTGCTTAAACCCCGCCCCTTTCTTACGATCACATCTGCAGCGACCACATCTCAAAATCTGATCAACAACTAATGCATAGATGCTTTAGTAGTTCCCACACAAAGTTTTTTCTTTTTTGAAAATGTTTCACTGAGAAGCACGTAACAATACGGAAGAAAACATCTGTTTTTACTTCTGTTTCACTGCAGTTTTTATGCATTTAATATGGCAAACTCCACTACGCGTCCGCTCCACATAGCTCACATTATCTGTTGAAACAATGCTCGGCCAATTAAATCTGAGGACTTAAACTGTGTAATAGATAATAACAACATCAAATTGCTTATTTGGATAAAGGTGGAGCTGTTTATTCAGTTGTATTAATATTGTTTAGAGGTTGTTTCAGATTCACTTTGTTTAACTGTTGAGGTGGTTTACGGATCATTCATTATCTGATTGAACAACAGAGCTCAACAACATGGATTTTCTTTTTCAGCACTGTACTGACCGACCCTAGTAACGGTTCCATGTGGATGTATATTTCTATGTAAACAAGTTGACTGCTGTTTTTGCACTGCAACAAGGTTATAGATGGGTAACTAAACATATTTGACTTTGTGTGTCTTTTTTGTCTTTGTAGGAGATGTGGACACTGTTACTGGTGTCCACGCTGCCTTTAGTAACACCCTTTTATGTACCTGGGGTTGCGCCCATGAATTTCCACCAGAACAGCCCTGTTGAAATAAAGGTGAGGCCTCATTTTTTTTCTATTTGAGTTGCAAAAAAAGGGGTTTCTTTTTTACTCTATGACCCTAGACATTGCCATTTACTATTGTATTGACCACCTGTTTTCCTCAGACATGTCTGCCCAGCTCTTATCAATCTAGATCCATGCATCTGTGTTTGACACAATCATTATCCTTCATTCCACAGATTCCTTCTCCAAAGGTTTCTAGATTTGTGCTTTGGTGTTTCTAACATATACCTATTTTTAATTACCAGGCTGTGAAATTGACAAGCTCCAGAACCCAGCTGCCCTATGAGTACTATTCACTTCCTTTCTGTAAGCCTGGTGACATCGTCTACAAGGCAGAAAACCTCGGTAAGTTGACGTTTCACTGCAGTCACACGTCTGACGTTTTTTAAGTATAGCTAGGTGACAGAAAACTAACGCTTGCAGTTAGAAGGTTGACTTATTGATGATGATGATGATATGTGACCAGGTGAGGTGTTGCGAGGGGACCGTATCGTAAACACGCTCTACACGGTTCTCATGAACCTGGACAAGAAATGTGAGGTGTTGTGTAAAAAGCCAGATGATCCCATCAAACTCACCGTGGAGGAGAGCAAGCTGCTAGCCGAGCGCATCCAAGAAGAGTACTATATCCACCTGTGAGTCCTTCCTCTACTGACGCCATTCCGCATTTATGAAAGCACAACATTTTTCTTAGTCTGTTGCAATGCATCAGTTTACACAATTTTTTTCTGCACGTGTTTCATGAAAGAGGCCCAATACAAAGTGCTGATTTCTGTGGTTTCCTGAAAAGGTTTTTTTTTTTTTTTTTTTAAATGCACAGCGCAAATTGTCTAACATTTATTTTAGACCAGTGTGATTTGCATGAACAATGTAATTTACAAAAAAAATTATATACACTACCATTCAAAAGGTAATACTTTTATTTAGCATTAAATTCATCGAAAATTACAGTAAATACTTTTACATTGTTACAAATGTTTCTATATCAAAAGAATCCTGAAAAAAAAATGTCAAGGTTTCCAAAGAAATATTAATCAGAACAACTGTTTTCAACATTGATAATAATAAGAAATGTTTCTTGAGCAGCAGTTAAACATATTACCATATTTTAATGATTTCTGAAGGATCATGTGACACTGAAGACTGGAGTAATGATGCTGAAAATTCAGCTTTGACATCACATGAATAAATTACATTTTACAATAGGTTAAAATAGAAAATTGCTATTTTAAATTGTAATCATATTTCTCAATATTACTATATTTTTGATCAAATAAATGTAGCCTTGGTGAGCATAAAATACTTCTTTCAAAAACATTAAAAAAGCTTATAGACACTAAACTTTTGAATATACATTTATATAAATGTATTTATGCTATAATTTATATAATATACATTTATTTATGCTGTATATTCTAATGTATGCATATTTCACCTATCCTGTAAAGTTAAAGCTGTCAGTAGTAGTTTGATTAATAGGTCATGCATATGAACAGCATTGCAGATAACCTCCCTGTGGCCACACGGCTGGAGCTTTATCCCAACAAAGAGGAGGGAACAGAAGAAGAACAGAAGAAGGACACGTTGAAGGATATTCAGTTCGAGCATGGCTACAGGCTCGGCTTTTCTGAAAATAACAAGGTAAACCTGAAGAGCATCTTTTCCCATTAGCTCAATTTTATGCCAGTTAAAATATGTAGACAGTAAGCAAATAAAGACAGTAAGACAGTAAAGCTTTGTTACCTCAACCACTTATCATCTTTTATTTATTGACATTGATTTCAATAACAGAAAATTGTGTCTATCAACTTAATATAGATACAAATGGCTATTGGTTTCTTTAAAAAAAAAAAAAAATCTTATCGTATTTGATGTGATTGTTCTTTTTCATGATTGGTTGACACGCTGTTTGGTTCCCTTCTGTAGTTCTATTTGCACAACCATCTGTCATTCATCCTTTACTACCACAAAGAAAAGGTGGAGGAGGATGTCGAACACAATTACAGAGTTGTACGTTTCGAGGTGATGCCAAAGAGCATCAAATTAGAAGGTAATTCATTAATAATTCAGTGAAATTTAAAATTGCACAAATCAAAAAATCTGAATAGATGGGTCCAACAACAGAAAAAAGCTTTTCGGTAACACTTTACAATAAGGTTTTCTTTGTTAACATTACATAAACTAACAATGAACAATACTTCTACAGCATTTATTGATCTTAGTTAATGTTAATTTCAACATTTACCAATACATTATTAAATTCAAATGTTGTATTTGTTAACAGCACTGTTAACAGCAACTACGTTGTATTTTGTTAATGCACTGTGAACTAACATGAACAAACAATGAACAGTTGTATTTTTATTAACTAATGTTAACAAAGATGAATAATTACTGTAACAAATATTTAGCTCGTTGTATGTTAACAAATGAGACCTTATTGTAAAGTGCTACCAGCTTGTCTTTAGAATAACTTTTAAATTTCTGTTTTATTTTAATTTTAATTATTTCAGTTATGATTACACAGTTCTTCCTTGAAGTTGTCATATATACGTGTATATATATATATACATGCATGCATGCATGCATGCATACATACATGCATATACACTACAGTATATAAATACACATGTTTGTTTACTACTTTTTCTTCTAGTTTCTTACACTACCATTCAAAAGTTTGTGGTCAGAACTTTTATTCAGCAAGTACACAAATAAATTGATCAAAAGTGAAAGTAAAGTAATTTGTAATGTTATATAAGATTTCTATTTCAAATAAACGCTGTTCTTTTGAATGTTCTAAATCCTGAAAAAAAAATCCTGATATTAATAAGAAATGTTTCTTGAGCAGCATATCAGCATATTAGAATGATTTCTGAAGGATCATGTGACACTAGAGTAATGATTCAGAGGAATCGCTGGAATAAATTACATTTTAGAATATATTAAAATAGAAAAGAGATATTTTAAATTGTAATAATATTTCTCAATGTTACTGTTTTTCCTGTATTTTTTAACAAATAAGTGCAGCGTTGGTGAGCAGAAGAAACTTTAGAAGTTTTTAGATATTTATATTTATTTAAATGAATTTAATTTCAAATAATATTTAATATTTAATTTATTATGTATAGTATGTTGAAAATATTGTACTGTATACATCTAAAAACACTCACCATTACATAATTTTTTTTCATTGTTTACTACCATTAAATTAATTCTTCTCTCACATGTTCTAGATATAAAAGCAGATGAGCGAGGTACATGCACATTACCTGAAACGGTTGCCCCCGTCCCTCAGGAGATCGACCCATCCAAAGAGAACAGCATTCTCTTCACTTACTCTGTGCGCTGGGAGGTGAGACGCGTCGCCTCCTCCATCAAGACGTCTCCCTGTGCTTTACATGTTTTTGTTTGGTTTCATAAATAGCTGCTCTCTTCATTGTTAGGAGAGTGAAGTGAAATGGGCGTCTCGCTGGGACACGTACCTCACCATGAGTGACGTGCAGATCCACTGGTTCTCCATCGTCAACTCTGTAGTCGTGGTGTTCTTTCTGTCAGGTGTGACTGATTTTCATCTTTAAACTGTTTATTTCGAAGCACTTTTCGATTGCAATGTCATCTAAGTAAGTGTTTGCCTGCAGGCATCCTGAGTATGATCATCATCAGGACGCTGAGGAAGGACATTGCCAACTACAACAGAGAAGATGACATTGTAAGATGCTACTTTCTGATTGGTTGCTTGCACTCTGATATTCATCTCTTATATAATTTTATCTCAGTGCTTTCTCTTTCTCTCTTTTTTTGTTGTTAATAGGAGGACACAATGGAGGAATCTGGTTGGAAGAACGTCCATGGTGATGTGTTCCGCCCACCTCAGTATCCCATGATACTTAGCTCCCTGTTGGGATCTGGCATCCAGCTCTTCTGCATGATTCTCATTGTTATCTGTGAGTATTATGCTTTTTCGTTTTGTTTTAGCTAATTGCTAATGATTAGGCCATATGGAATCTGCATCCACTCCATTGTTGTTAAACGCACTGCTAGTCAACTTGGAAATACCAGTCATTTACTTTTTTTTTCTTACACGTTTAATGTTTTGCGTTATATTTTTACAAAGGTTACGTTTAAATTACTGTCATGTTAATGTTACATTTTAAAATGAATTGGGGTTAGACTTAATTAGGGTAAGATTATTTGAATAGCTGGTTGCAAAATTTCAGTTTTAATGTTAATAAAATTAGTCATTGCACACATCCCTACTTTCAAGCACTTTTGTGTTTGTTTGAGCACTCTCTGAGCATCAAGGGTTTCTGTTTGCTGCGTGTTTTTACAAGCGGTCACACTAGCCTATCAGAGGTGCTACTCAGGAAGTTAGTCAGAAGGTTTTGTTTTGTTCGCCGTGTACCGCACACTCGCAAATCCTTTCATTATGACCAACAAAGAGTAAATACAATGTAAATTGTAGTTTTTCAGATTTTTCAAAGAAATCAATAAACTTGCGCTTTGGATTATAAAGGGAGGCTCTTGTTTTCTGTTTAATACACAGTTAATACCCAAGTTAAATTTTTCATACTGCTAAATACACTGCGAAGATTCTGGATTGACAACCAAATTTAACTGCACGATTGAATAAACTGATGATTAACCGCGAAAACCAACGGACAGAACAACATTTTTTTAAACCACTTCCATCACTTTTAATATGGAAATATGTTCAGAGAACCACAAAATTTTACTGGTGTTGGTACCGTCACAATCCTAGGCCATACAGCTCTAGAAGACTGCAGGTTTCCACAGAATTTGAATCCCTTTGATAAAGTGCTATCATGTATCCCTTTCTTGTTAAATGTTCATTCCTTAAACGTTTGCTACGTGACTTCTAAATACAATGAAACTGTGCATGTGTGTGTTGTAGTTGTGGCTATGCTGGGGATGTTGTCTCCATCCAGCCGAGGAGCTCTCATGACGACAGCCTGCTTCCTCTTCATGTTCATGGGGTAAATGCACAATAAAAACTACTTGTCAGTTTTAGCAATTTCATACGCGGCTCTATTCAAACTGTCGGCGTCGTGTCTTGTCCTGCAGTTTGTTCGGAGGATACTTCGCAGGAAGACTCTACCGCACTCTTAAAGGCCACAGATGGAAGAAAGGGGCTTTCTGCGTGAGTACAAACTCTTGAAACATTTGTTGCATCAAAATAATTGAGCTTGGAGATTACACCTGCTGGAAGAATAAGAAATAAAAGACATTGTGTATGTGTGTCCTTCTAGACGGCAACTCTGTACCCAGCTGCCGTCTTTAGCATCTGTTTTGTTTTGAACTGTTTCATCTGGGGAGAGCACTCTTCTGGCGCTGTAAGTATCTTCATTCTAATATGCGGATTTGCTGCGCAAGAAACATTTCTTATCAATGCTGAAAACAGTTGTGCTGCTCAATATTTTTGTGAAAGCCACGATACATTTGTTTTCCCCCTCAGGATACTTTAATGAGTAGAATTGTTCTAAAGAACAGCATTTATTTAGAATAGAAATCTTTTGTGACAATGTAAAGTCTTAACTCTCACTTTCAATCAATTTAATGCATCTTTGCTGAATAAAAGTATTAATTTCTTTAAAAAAAAAAGATCTTGACCCCCAAACTATTAAACTGTAGTATACGTTAGATTGATGATGCTATTGATGATGGATTCACTCAGTAAAGGAATCATTAGACTGATTTAAAGGGATAGTTCTCCCAAAAATGAAAATCACTTCTCACCATTAAGTTGTTCCAAACCTGTACGAGTGTCTTATTTCTGTTAAACACAAAAGAAGATATTTTAAAGATTGCTGATAACCAGACATTTGACCGTATCCATTGACTTCCATTGTATTTTTTCTACTATGGAAGTTGATGGCTGCCCTCAACCATTTCCTCTTATTCAGAGAGGAAAAACTGACTTGCCATTTTGTTTTCACATATTTCAGGTGCCTTTCACTACAATGCTGGCTCTGTTGTGTATGTGGTTTGGTATTTCTATGCCTCTCGTGTACCTGGGCTACTATTTCGGTTTTCGGAAACAACCGTATGACAATCCAGTTCGTACCAATCAGATCCCCCGTCAGGTCCCTGAGCAGCGCTGGTACATGAACAAGTTTGTCGGGTAAGTGGCGCTCCTTGTATTGTCTTTGTTAGTCTGTGAATAGTTGATTAGCAGTGCATGCTTAATGAGATTGTATTGCTCTCTCCCTTTAGCATCCTGATGGCGGGAATCCTCCCGTTCGGCGCCATGTTTATCGAGCTTTTCTTCATCTTTAGTGTAAGTTGAATCAAACCTACACCGTTTAAAAGTGCATACATCCAGTACAACATATTAAATGTGGCTCATTGTGGTGTGTTATACTCTCTTATAGGCTATCTGGGAAAACCAGTTTTATTACCTGTTTGGCTTCCTGTTCCTTGTCTTCATAATTCTTGTTGTTTCCTGCTCTCAAATCAGCATCGTGATGGTGTACTTCCAGCTTTGTGCTGAGGTAGGTGTTTGATCGTAAAACAAAAGGGAACTGAGCCGTTTAGTACTTCTAGCAGTAAATATTTGCCTATTGTTATGTATAGTTATACATTAAACAAAACACCACAGGTGTAATACAGTTGTGATTCTTACATTACCACAAATCCACTAAAGAACTTCTCTGTGTGTCAAAGTGCTGCTCTGTGCCATTTATTTGCTGTTCCTGTTGTACCGGTTGTGGTCTATAATCTTTGACACACTGTCCACACAAATACACTCACCCCTACTGAAGATAAATAGGCAAATATTAAGAGTTATGATAAAAGCAAAGGTCACTTCATTTGAATGGCCACCATGCATGCTAAATCATCTCTAAAAAATAAATGGCAATGGTGTCCAGTAGAACTTGAACAGAGCTCACTCACTGTCAGTAGACATTGAATAAACACCTGTCAATCACTGTGGCTCCTCCCCCTACAGGACTATCGATGGTGGTGGAGGACGTTTCTCGTGTCCGGAGGTTCTGCCTTTTACGTCCTAGTCTATGCTGTTTTCTATTTTGTCAATAAGGTAACTATCTTTACTTCAGAGTGTTACAGTAGACCTCTTTTATTAACTGTAGTGTCTTTCCTATCTAGCACCTTAAGAATTTTTAATAGCAGAGGAAATCTACAACATTATTTTAAGCTTAAAGTGGTATTAACTGTAGAATAGATTCAATCCCACTGTACACAGTATTTAGACTGAGTCTGCTCTGTTTTCTTATCACACAATCGTACACACACACACATGAACATTGGGGATTTTGTGGAAGTTGTGTCTATGAAGTAATTAATTTATTGGGGGCTTATTTACATTTTTATGTTATCTGAACAGGAAAAAATGCTGTATTTTGTATTTAGCTTTTTTGCTCAACCAGTAGTGTTGAGGGGTGGGGCTACCTTTTTATCCAACCAATGGAAGATGGACAGATTGTTTGGGGCGACCGGAAAAAAGTTATTTAATTTAGTTGAAAATCTGTCTGTCTGCTGTAGTAATGGAGCACAAATGCAATTTGAGAACTATTTATATTAAAATTGTTTGGAGCGCAAAAGCTAAAAACGAGAGATGGATACAGTGGCTGCCTCTGAATCGCTTACTTCCCTACTATATATTAGGTGAAAAAAAGTATGTGACAAAAGTAGTATGTCCGATAAGATTTCTTCACAGTACTCTTACTATTCTGGCGGGATTCTGAAGCCTGCATATGATGGACACTTTACTATCCCATGAGGCCACGGGAGAGGATTTGTGAATGGCAGTGAAGTGACGCGACTGATGCTTGTCTGTCACATGATGATAACAACATGGCGAATGTTGTACATCCAGATTACATTCATACTACACACACTCATACCATATAGAACATATTTGTTTAGCGGTTCTAAAGTGATTACTTACTGAAAACAAGTACCCACTCAAGAGAGTATGTGATTTCGGACGCAGCCAGTGTCAATTAAAATAGTTAAATTAAGTCGAAGATTGTCTGTTGTAGTTTCCAATTGCACACTTATCTCATTGTTTTGTTGTACTCAGCATTTACATGGTTGTCTCTTTCTTCCTCCCTCAGCTGGACATTGTGGAGTTCATTCCCTCTCTGCTGTATTTTGGCTACACAACCCTGATGGTTTTGTCTTTCTGGCTGCTAACGGGAACGATTGGTTTCTACGCCGCATACGTGTTCATACGGAAAATTTACGCCGCAGTCAAAATCGACTGAAATATTTCTTTCAGTTTTTTTTTTCGTGTTTTTTTTTCTTCTGTTTTGTGAAGCAAGCACTGACGTGTGTGATTTGCTGGCGTGAGGCGCAGCAGTGCCCCCCTATGGATTGGAGGAATGAACAGCGATGTGTTTTGTACACCGTTTTCAAAACCTTTCTGTCCTGCTCTCTGCCTCAGCAAAGATGTAGAGAAACAACATGAACAGTTCCATTTTTAATGTCTGTATATCCTTTTGCACACACAACATGGGCCAAAGTGTGTCGATTGACTTTCTCTTTATGTTTGGGTGGGGATGTTGGATTTTTGTGCTGGGTCTTATCCTTTTGAAGACATTGAGGGTTAGTTGCATATTATATCATTTTACAAATTAACTTTGTGTCCTTTTAATATAACGTTTAATTTCAACTTGTTCCCATGTCTTTGATTCAGAACTGAGTTCTTGAATGCTTGTTGTCTTGAGGTGTGTGTGTGTGTGTGTGTGTGTGTGTGTGTGTGTGAATGTGTGGTCATTGTGTTGGCATGGATTGGAATTATGGGATGTAAAGACATGATGATGCAAGGACATTAAAAAAAAAAGAAGTAGATTTCCTTGTTTCCTTGTGCTTGCTGGTCATTAGACCTAAAATACTCTGATAACGATGCAGTATAATTTTATGTCTGTTCATTTTTCATTTGTTCCTTGCCATTGAAAAAAAGGTCTGCTTTTATGGTCTCACATTAATTAGATATTTCATTTTAACAGGTCCATTTCAAAATCTACAATTTATAAGCATATTCCCACTCCACAACATAGAATAAGTTTTTTTGACATGGCATTTTTCTTTTAAACCCCTTTTTCTCATGCCTTGATGGTGGTATTTCACCTATGGACTATTGCTGTAGCCACAAACGGATGTATCTTGGTGGATTTACCCCAAAATGCAGGGGTATCAACACAAATGTGTGCAATGCCCAGCAGGTAGCCGTATATTTGCTTGCATACATGGTGCTTTTTTTAGATTTATTTAAATGGTTATATAATTTTTAGGTCCCCCAAATTCTGACCTAAAGTGAAGCAGCTGCAAGATTCAGTAGTTTAAAACACAATAGCAAAATAGACCGGTCTTTATTTCCTTGGCTTCATTTGTCGTCTACAAACATCATCATCATCATACGCTTTGGTCAGTTTTTGGTTTGGCGGATTCTGAATTCACAGGTGACTTTATGAATAAATGCAAGGACTACAGAATATATTTTCTACAGAAGTACTTTATTCTTCCTGTTGCGTGGGGTCGATGGGTCTGTGTACGTTAATGGTGTAAATACGGTGCTTTATATTGTTGCATTTTAGTTTGTTTTTTTTGTGGAGCTGTTTGTCCCCATTATGTCTTTGTTTTAGGCAGAAGCATGTTAATTTTTCTTTCCCTTTCTCTAAGAATGTCCATTTCTAATGTATAAAACAATAAAAGTGCCAATATGTTGACATTTGAAATACCTTCCAGGTTTTGTTGAGAACATTGTTCGCCAAGGATGTTACACATGGCCGTTTTCTCCAATTCGGAGTGTTTTTCTCAGAAGAATAGGAAGTCCGAGTCCTTAGCTGTTCTTGGAATGCAAGACAAGACTGTAAAACCTCAAATTCCTCCAGATTTAAGTCATTTTCACATGAGAAATTATGTATTGTTGGTGGGACTTTTGGGCCTAAAACAACTCTTTGAGATGTAAAAGTATAGGTTTGAGATATGCTTTATAATTAAGCCTGGCTATAGCTCAGTTTTTTATTACTTGGAATTGAGCCGTTCTTGTCTTTTCATTTGTGCGCTGTGGTCTGGTTTCCTGCTCTGGCTGGATGGTATGCGAATGGCAGTTTTCAGCCATAACCAGCCAGTTTCTTCTCGCACCCTCTCCCACCGCTGCAGACAGGAAATCAAACGCTTAAAAAAGGACACCAGAAATATGAAACCGTGGGTTTGTCTTTTAATCATTTTAACATAACACATTAAAAGTCAAATGGTACAATGTACTGTACAATAAGTAAATAGGTTTGTTGTAATGTCATCTCTTTGGATCAACCAATATACAAATCTGTCAACTTTACAATGCAGCAACTGACCACAGGTGAGCTGTGTAACAAAAAAAGCGCACTGTTTATCTCTGTTATGCATTTATTTTGTACAATTCGTCCTGTCAATCATCATCTCCATGTTATATAAAATAGTGTAAGGATGAATATTCCATTTTTTTAGTTTTCACCTTTTTTTTTTTTCCAGAAGTCGTGGTAATAAGCAAGTACTAAAAATAAAATGACTATATTGCTAAACAAGTTACATAAAAAGCTTGGAATGCAAGACTTACATTAAGCTAAAATATATCAAACTACAAGTGGATTTTGTCCTCTGCGGACGTACCCATTTTCTCACTAAAAGCCGGAAGAGCATTGTATTGAATCATTTTTCCTTTTCTTAAAAGTCCGATTTTGTTTTGTTTTGCCCTAGCCTGGTTACCTCATAATTTCCCTTAATATTTTTGTTATAGGAACCGACTAGAATTTTGGGAATAAAGGACAAGTGCATTGCTACAAAAGAGGAAAATCTGTTGCAGAATATTGCTGGTATTTTGAAGAAGGAAAGAAAAAAAAAATCCTACAATCGGATGCTGAGCTCCACCTATCCAGGCAGTTATTATATAAAACTTCATTTAAACCAAAAGTGCTTTTTTGGGGGGTGGGGGAAGAGAGATGGAGGAAATTCCCCACCAGTCAAACCTGCCGGTTTGTTATTATTAATGTTGATTGAAAACACCTCAGTCATAGATGGAGCTGGAAAAGGTTTTTCGTCGGTTTGTGGCGATGATGATTTTGTCAGACACTGAGAATTATTCTAAGCATGTTACTCTAACAAAATCTATTTTAACATTACATGACTTCCTCAAATGTGTGACAAGACAACATGGGGAAAATGGCCAATGTGGTTAATATTAGTGAAAATCTATCTAAAATACTGTTACTCTTGGAGAAAGGAGAAAAACAACAATTACATAAAGATGACTAAACTCTACACATCAAACTAATGGCACATACAAGATCAAATACAAAATTAAAAACATACAAACATACAAGGCTGAAAAATACTCTTTTTAAAGGTTTAAAAGTGCTAGAATTCAGATCAGCTCACAGAAAACCCGGGGAGGACAAACTCAAAAATTGCCAAAAGCCTCATTTTATCCTGTTAAACATATATACTCCTATTTCTTAAAAATACATTTAACAGCTTCAGCTTCAAATTCCAATTTTTATAAATGTACTGTATCTGTACACATTCCTAATGTTCAATTCAATTCCTTTTAACTTTTTAATTACATTTATTGATTGTAAAATTGTGTCCAAAAGTCCATTAATGCCTATAAATACAGCAGAGCGTAGGGACAACTTAATATTTTTGGCTTTGTTATGAAACAATTACTTTAAGAAATCATTCTTACAATATAAAAACGTCCTCAATTACTCGTTTATGTCAGTTGGGCAAAAACAAGTTTCTTCTCCCCAGGTTTTTGGTATGAAAAACAAATAAATGAGGTGATGCGTTGTGCTGTTTTGAGGTCCTGTTTCAACAAACAGAAAATAATATAATGACAAAACGACTAGGCAATATCCCAATCAAATGTCCCATGCTTTGAATGTCAAAGACCAGGCTGGTGACTTCTTTGTGTCTCTTTCAGACCCTTTTCATAAAATGTTCATTCGAATCAAAGCAGCTGAAAAAAACGGAGAAAACGGACAAACAGTTCACGTGTACTACTGTGCATGTTTTCGGCTAAACGATCATTTGCAGTTTAAAATGTTTCCAGAGCAGCATAATATTGTTTTGTCTTAGTTTCGCCTTTTACCTTTCTGCGGTCTTTCCTGCTTGTGAGATATTCACATTCACTACAAACACAGATGTGGACACAGAATAGATTTACCCAAAGGGATGAGGTGAATAGAGAGAGAGAGAGAGAGATACATCTGTTTGTATCAGGCACTGCTTTCACTGCTGGTACGTTGATCAACTGTTTCTTTACACACATGGCCATTGGTAATGAATGATTATTTGGTAAGAACTTGTGCAGTCCACTTGCTGGGAAATGGCAACTTAGAAGAGATTACATGACAAAGTCCTGTTTTTGTAATATTCAAATGAACCTACAGCAACTGGAATTGTGGTTTCAGACATTTCAGTGTGATGGTGCAAATTATTACGGAGGTTAAAAACTGTACAACCAAACACACCAATAGACAGCATCAGTCGGGTCTGATCGAATACTGAGAATAAAAAACGCAAACTGAAACCTGGATCACATTATGGGCCTCTAGTACATGCTCTAAAGAATAAAGACTAGTCCATTCTACTGGATTATGCCACTATTAGTCTATTATATGCAGGTAAAATCCCACCTTATTCATCTCCTTTGACTCACATGGAAAAACAAGGAACAGGAAAAGCTATAGGGAAACGCTAATACTTCATCCATTTTGTTCAATATGATGCAAGATACATAATTATGTAAACCTGCTAGACATTTTTTTTTAAATCCATCAGCAATTTTTAATACAACTATCTAAATTACAAAATATACTGAAAAAGAAGCAATTATAATATATTTTTTCAGATGTGGTACTTCGTACACTGCAAAAAAATATTCTTGTTTTTGTTTTGACTTTTTTTTTTCCATTCACATATACCAGGGTTATCATAATGTATGTCTCTCTCTAAAATAAAAACCTGCCTAAAATACTTTAATTTTTAAAATATATATATGATCGGGAGGTCAGGATCTGGGAGTGAGATACTGTTGCGCCACGGAGACTTAAAATTAGTGCTGGAAGGAGGAAAACCATTTTGAGATTTTAGAGTATTGATGGTTGTTTGAACTTTGTGTCTGTATGTGTCTAATGTGTCTCTTTTCAGGAAGCGTGGAGGTTGAATGGGGAAAGGGAGGGGATTTCAGTGGGTCACATTGGCAACCCAAAGAGGTCAAGTGCCTTCTGCTGTAAACAAAGTGCTTCTTTTGAGAAAAAATTGTAAACCTGTAAGAATTTAACGTAAAAATTATTTTGCTTTAGTTCTGTCAGTGGTCACATTGTACCAAGTGAACAAATTGTGCAGTTTTTACCCTCTTTGCCTTTCTATTTTCAGTCCCTATGTTCTCTCACATAAAAACTACTTACTGACCATTCCAACATTTGTATTAACACACATTAAAAAAAGCTGGAAGAACACATTTTTTTAGATGATATTTTCATCTAATCACTTACACAGTATTATGTTTTAAAACTGCTTTTGAAATTTAGATGTGATGATAATTACTTGATTGAGTCTTGTTGAATCTTAAAAAATTTTTTTTGGAATAACCAACTTCACTCCTTCATTCCTTCACTAATTCTTCCACTCCTGGCCAAGAAGACAGTTTAAGTTTAAGGGCAAGCAACTATTACCTGACTTTGAGTCAGGTCTCACATTTGGAAAAGAAAACAAAATTTATATTTCACTTCAAACTTTCAGAGTCTCAAAGACAGATTAACTTTTCTACATTAATCTTTTCCTTTTTCTACTAATATTATTACTTTATAAAGTATGCAGTACCATGCCTTAAGGCCTACTGATGCTGCTGTCTAACTACGAAATTGTAGGACAGGGGATGGTGGGAGAGGTTCAAAAGGGTATTTAAAAAATCATAGCTAAAATCCAGACAGCCTAAATAAAAGCTCCATGATATTTTATATGCTTGTTTTCCTCCAGGCTCATTAAAAAGCTGTTGTGCGCTTTTGTTAAAGGGTTAGTTCACCCAAAAATGAAAATTATGTCAGTAATTACTCACCCTCATGTTGTTCCAACCCCGTAAGACTTTCGTTCATCTTCGGAACACAAATTAAGATATTTTTGATGAAATCTGAGAGTTGTCTCACTCCTTCATAGGCTGCGAAGTAACTGATATCTGCCATCCCAGAAAAGTTAGTAAAGACATCGTTAAAATAGTCCAAGTGACTACAGTGGCTCAACCTTAAGTTCATCAAATGACGAGAATACTTTTGGTGCGCAAAAAAAACCTATTCATTTTCTTCTGTGTGAGCCTCTGAGTGAGTTGACGTAGTGTAACAGCACAGCGCTTCTGGGTTGTACGTCAAAACGTAGGCTCACTATATGGGCCAATAGTGAGCCTACGTTCTGAGTCGTTATTTTTGTGTTTTTTTGCGCACAATAAGTATTCTCGTCGCTTGATAAACTTAAGGTTGAGCCACTGTAGTCACTTGGACTATTTTAACAATGCTTTTACTAACTTTTCTGGGATGGCAGATATCAATTACTTCGCAGCCTATGAAGGAGTGAGCCAGCTCTCAGATTTCATCAAAAATATCTTCATTTGTGTTCCGAAGATGAACGAAAGTCTTACGGGGTTGGAACAACATGAGGGTGAGTAATTACTGACAGAATTTTCCTTTTTGGGTGACCTAACCCTTCAAGGCTTCTATGTGTTCAAGTGTTCTATTTCCATACCCCAATGGGGAGCACTAATTCTCCTCTGCCCTGAGCCCCTGTGACTGGCCAGGCAGGTGTGGGGACCTCATTGAAAGGCCTGGTGAAAGCGAGGCAGAGTGGTCGTACTGAGGCTAGAGCTGAACACTGGTGGGAGTGGGTGCAGGGGCCCAAGACCGAGCCCCCCACCGGAGCCTGGTTGCTCCTGAGGTTGAGGTTGCAAAGAGGTAAGAGGCACTGCACCTGTGGCCGAGGCAGAGTGTGGTTCGACAGCATGCGAAGATGCTGACGACGAGGAGGAAGAAGAAGAAACTGTGGAGGTGGTGGAGTAACCCATTACCAGCCCTCCTGAACTCATGGGGGTGCTATAGGGTGGCAGATTTAGTGGAATAAAGCCCAGCAGATGAGAAAAGTCCATGTTAGCAGCACACAAAGACTCAGCAATGACAGCGGGGCTCTTGGACATGAGGGGGTCCCCGCAAAGGTCATCCGACAATCCCACCGGAGGTTCCAAACCCTCCTTATTGGGCGAAGCTGAGGGTGGCGGAGGAACTGGGAGTCCACTCTGAAGATCCATCAGGAAACTCTCCATCTCCACCTTCAGGGGCTTCTCCAGCAAGTATGAGGTAGATCCGAGCTGGTACTTGGGCGGTGGCTGAGGGTGCTGCTGTTGCTGGTTCTGCAGGGAAGGCTGCTGCTGATGTGAAGATGGGGAGTGGTGGTGATGGTGAGGGTGGTGATGGTGATGATGATGTGGGTGATGGTGATGCAGTGATGACGGAGGTTCCATGTGGCAGCCCATACCCATGGCAGTGGATAAAGTCCCTGGAACCAATGAGTGATGGTGGCCCACACCTGGATTGGACATGGCCTGGAGATGATGAGGGTTGTACATGCCCATGGGAAAAGGGGTGGCACCGTGGAAAGGCTTTGCCATCATCGAGTCCTTGGTAGGTCCCATGCTACACATCATAGGGCTTATTTCTTCTTTCACAGCACAAGGTGGAGAACCAGACCCAAGTAAACCCAACATATCCGGAGGTTCCGTCTTGATCTTCAGCAGCTCCTGCGAGTGACTCTTCTTGACGTGTCGCGTCAGATGGTCCTTCCGCCCAAAACGTTGGGCACAGTACTGGCACAGGAAGTCTTTGCGTCCCGTGTGTACAACCATGTGTCGGCGAACATCCTTTCGTGTGTAAAATCGACGATCACAGTGGTCACAGGGGTGTTTCTTCTCCTTGGCACCACCCGAAGACTTGCCTGAGTGGCTCTTGAGGTGCTCCAAGAGTGCAGGTGTGCTCTCGTAGCTTTGCAAGCACACCTTACAGGTAAGATCACCAGCTGTGGCTGAGTGCATAGCCATGTGGCGCTTGTAGCCCAGCTTTGTGTTATAGTGTTTGCCACACTCCTCGCACTTAAAGGCCTCTTTGTTGGGATCGTGAGTCTGCAGGTGGTTTTTCAGGTGATCTTTGCGGTGAAACATCTTTTCACAAAATGAGCACTGGTGAGTCTTCTGTGGGGAGTGTGTGGCCATATGCCTACAAAAGAAGACAAAAACAGACTTTAGCTAAAGACTGATGAACAAAGGCAAATTGAACATTTCTGTTAAACTAACTCAAATGTTGTATTTAACATGTTCATGAGTTCATGTCAGACTGCAGGGGACCCTCTAAAGCAGGAGTGTCTACTTCTCCTGGAGGCCCACCTTCCAGACTAGTTTAGTTCCAAACTCATCCAACACACCTGCCTGGAAGTTCTAGTAAGCCTAAAGACCTTAGCTTGTTCAGGCGTGTTTAATTATGGTTGGAGCTAAACTCTGCAAGAAGTTGGTCTTCCAGTAGCTGGGTTGGACACCCCTGCTCTTAAGTATAAACTACTATACCAAAGGTGTCCAATCCTGCTCTTGGATTGTCCTGCAGAGTTTAGCTGCGGTACACAGGGAAGGAGATTAAAAGCAGTTTTTTTAATGGATGTCAACGGAGGAGAGGCTTTACTACGCTGAATAAACTTGCTTTTGTGGGAAAACAGATTATCATTTAATGAATTGACAGAGGATCGGCTAATCTTGTTTACCATTAAACATTTGTTTTGGATTGATCCATTTTTAGAGTTTACACATTAAAAAATGCTGTTTTATAAGAGAAGTCACAGACAATTTTGCGACGGCACTTTTCATTAATTTCTATGGTTCCGCAAACAGTGATTGACTGTTGCACAAATCTGACAGGAATTCAATGATGTCAACACTGTATTGTGATTGGTTATCAAGGTCGTTGGACGTTACACTTTCTCCAATGGTAGAGCCACAGACCCACGTATCTATCTCTCAATAATAAGACAAGGCCCTAAGGCCCTAATTTACAAAGTTCTTTTTCATCTCATTTATGTCTGACCTCAACCTTGGAAAATTATATAATCGTCACAGACCAGTGGCTGTTTGAAGGTGTTTAACAGTCGGCGCAAAGTCTTCCAGAAAGTTGATGCTGGCGAGCTATTTCAAACCATTGAAACAAATAGTTTTAGAAAGAATTAGTTCAAAATGACGTCACATCTGTTCGTTCTACAATTACGCTTGAAATATATCGGGCCTTTATATGCAAGTAACACCTACCTAAAGAGCTTATATTTGGAGCTGAAAGCCTTAGGACAATGGGGTTGGGAACAGTGGAAAGGTTTCTCTCCTGCGTGACAGAACGCGTGAAGCCGGAGCTTATCCTGTGAGCTGAAGAGGGCACCGCACACCAAACACTCGTTCCCACTGCCTCTCCCTTCCCTCTCCCTCTCTCTCTCGCTCTCGGTCTGTCTTTCCGTCCTCCCTGCAGCGGGACCTCCAAACACTTTGGTGGCGCCTCGTCGATCTTCGTCCTCCAGCGTCAGTGTGGCAATGTGGTTCGGGGCATCGGCGGCAGCTGCTGCCATGGCAGCCCTAGGGTGCCGTTGCCATTGAAACTCGGCCGTGGCTGCCCTGCCTTCCAGGCTCTAGTTCGATATTGCGGTGATATTTTCAGGGATGCAGGCTCTTAAATTGTCTGCTACCTGTACAATATGTGACCAAAAACAAAAATAAATAAACAAACACGACAAGGTGAAGCAGATTTTTTCTTTTGTTTTAAGCATGTCAATTTATGATTTTTCTTACATGCAAGGAGACAGCTTACCCTTTTTATGTGCTGAAAACTTGTCTCCCAAAAGAATTGTAAGTGCTTTTCCAGTCTTTTTCGTTTACCTTCACACCCTCATCCAGTCCCACCTGCCATGACTGGGGACAAGTAGGTGACAATAGTGCTCATCATCATCTTCACCCTATCATAAAATAAGAAAGAAGATATATGTTGATTAGTGTTTGTTTTCAAATATTTATTAAACTTGGTTAATGTTTATTTCTAACATGTTTCATTTTTAATTAAATGTTGTATATTTTACCATTACATGTATTATGAGCTGACAAACAATATAAATCAAATAATAATAATGTTAACATTATCAAGACCGATAAATACTTTGTTAATTCATAGACTAATGTTAAATGTATACAATCTTATTTTAAAGTGTTACCTTAAAAGGACCAATTATATTTGAAATTATCTGGCACTAATATAATTTCTAAACTGAACAATAAATCATTATTTATGGGTTCCTTACATCAACATGAAGGTGAAATGTCAGCCTGTGGGCATACTGTAAATGTTCTAAACATTTTTACTTGTTTCACTATGCTAGCTAGAGGGCAGTAATGTACAGAACAATTAATAAACTGGGTAGTAACAAAGTTGGCAATTCTTGCCTTGCTATACCGCATTAACAATCGAGGTGTTTGTGTGTCTTTGCATGTTCTGTCATGCATGTGTGTACATGTACTCCAGTGTAAGGCTCATGTAAAGCACCTAAAGCTCCTAAAGCACACAAATCTACCTCTAGGAATGGCAAATAAATTAAATCACATGATATTACCCCTTGGTCAAAAAAAAAAAAAAAAAAAAAAAAACATTTTAAAATCATCATCATCTCTTCTTTATTGACATTATCTATTGCACTGTAAAAAGTATTGTTGGTTTAACTTAAAAAGTAAGTAACCATGTTTGCCTTATAATTTTGAGTTCATTGAAATAAAAAGTTTGAGTTAATACAATGAAGGAGATTAGTTTAATCAACAGAAATTTGAACCACATGAATTATCCAAGTTGATCTGACAAAAGAAAAATGTTGTGATAAATCATGAAAGTTTTTCTTACAGGTGTACAATGAAGTACATTAAGTACTTTTGGCAAGATGACGTTCAGTGGTGTGACATGCTACACTTCAAACTATATAAAAAACATGTTCCTAATTCTTTTAGAATTATTATGCATGGTATTTTTATGACCATTATACCCGAAAGACTATTTGTACTTTTAAAAATAAATGTCACAACACACACCACGACTAATGAACTAATGATTGCAAAAAGATTATTAAAACAGTGTAAGAGCAATGTTGACCAGTAACAAGACCTACGATTGACACTTTCCATTAAAGGTAAGCCTATAATCAATAAAATTTAACTTGAAATTGTCATGTTAAAACAAAACAAAGTCCATGTACAAATTACAGACAGGCAATAAATTAGATGTATTAGAGCAAATAATAAATGTCAGGATGATCTTGTGATCCATAGCTAGACTTTTGGCTTTTTAGGGTGCTTTCACACTAGCACTTTTGTTACACACCCAGGTTCAAATGACGTCAAGAGTTCGGTTCATTTGACACTTTCCATTCAAAACCAATTATAGTAATGAATTGCAAGGACAGCAACATCTGCGTTAACAACCAAGATCATTCACCATCACTCTCTTATTACATAAGGGAAATCCCCAAACTCTGCTATGAGTCTCTCTGAACTCACTTAATAAAACTGAGAATCAAGGCTTCGTTTACACACGGTCTGTATGCTCAAAATCATGTGACATCAACATACAGTTTATTTTTGTAATTTTGTATTCTCTCATCAATGAAATACGATCACATTGATCAATGCAGACACACTGTTTTTATGACAGGTATGATAATGAAAGTCGGACATAAAGCCAAACTCATAACCCACCGCAGAACCACCCCTTCTAATGCTACTGGCATTCATTCATGTACCTCCTTTGCTTTATCAGTGAGCGCTTATGTCACACCACTAATATTTTACTAATTGTTACATTAATTTTCTTTAGTATTGAGTATTGAGCATTTAAAATATGGTCCCTTTCCTGATGGATGCATTACTTTTGTATTAAGGATCAGTATTTTGCATGTGTGGAGTATTTTTCACTAACATCTCTCATAAGTATAAACCTCTAGTCAATTACCCTTTTGGTTAGAGTTCAAAATCCACCTGTCTCCTGCTGACCACACATTTATTAATGCAGTCACATGAGCCTAAAATGTAAACATTTACAAACACAATTTTTACAACAGACTTCATAACCAAACAATCAACTACTGACTATTTCTTTGTTATATACTTTTAATAGCCAATTCATATTTTATACCATTCAAAAGTTTAGGGTCGGTATAACTTTTTTTTTTAAAGAAATAAATACTTTTATTCAGAATGATGTTACAAAAAGTTTTCAACATTGATAAGAAATGTTTCTTGAGCAGCAAATCAGATAACGCTGAAAATTCAGCTTTGCATCACAAGAATACAATATGTTTTAAAATACTAAAACAGAAAACTGTTTTGAATTGTATTTTTATTATAGTTTTGAATTTATTTTTGATTAAATAAATGCAGTATTGGAGAACATAAGAGTCTTCTTTCAAAAACATTTAAAAAAAAATTCTACCGACCCCAAACTTTGTAACGGTATAGTGTGTATGAATGCATGACTGCCCCTTAAAGTCAACAAGAAAGTAATACACTCTCCTTATCATGATTGGTCCATCACTGTAAGTTATTCCAAAGACAAAAAAAGTCTTCTGTTCATTCTGGTATGTATCAAATCCCAGCTGATTTTTCCCCTCATTGAATATCTTGTTTTATTTCGAAACGTCACTATAGAAGTAAAGAGCTGCAGATGACAATTTACGTTGACTTTAAAGGAGTACGTTTCTCCATATGTATGTGTCTAAGAGGAAGTGACAGCTGTGTGGCGCTGCAGCAGTCATCACACAGCGGGACGGGTGCAGGGGGGTGACAGCGCTCCATTCACTTGCTCCAGGGAGCCCTGCGCCATTGTGATGCTTCAGCTTCTCCACCGCAAACATTCCACATGCATCCCATCCGTCACACAGCACATCTACACACAAACATACAGGCATTCTGACACCACATCCAATCCATTCCCAACAACAGGATTCAAACCTGACCCATTAAAGTGACCAATATTTTTACTTGCTCCTAAATGTCAATTTGCAACAATTTCATATCAGTGTATCCAGATACTTTAAACAGCCTTTGAGTATTTTATTGAGGTTTGACACATGGGTCAGTGGGGGTGGGCAGGTTTATATATGACCATCCTTCTGTAGGCCACACAAACGCACGCTCACTGAATGCTGCCACAGAGGGGGGAAACTGGCCATCCATATTGGCTGCGTGAGTGTGTCTGAGGTTTTGTTTTGAGATTAAAGGGTTTTCGCATTCCTCTGGCCCGGGGGTCAGAGGTCACCGTGTACACCATGCTGCCTCCTGTGTGCAGGTTTAACCCGTTCTGCCCAAAGGCAGCTAGAGAACAGCAGAGAGAACAGCTAATTCAAGGTCACAGGCAGAGTGCCAGATTCTGATCAATTACAGTGAAATCTGCACCGATTTACACAGAATTTACTAGATCAAGGGTACATCCACCGCCCCTTCATGTTTGTTTATTCAATATTTTACTCTGTTCTTTTCAACTATCAATGTAGCACTTCATTTTAAAGGTGCAGTAAGCGATTTCTGAGAAACGCTGTTGAAAGTGGATCGGACCGAGCAGCACAACACTCATGATGGGGGAGGAGAGAGAGAGCAAATGGGAGATTTTAAGAAAGACCGAAGAAAGAGAGATGGCTGAGAGACATTACAAAAGAGAAAAGGTCAGAGGAATATCACTAGAAAAAGAGCTTGAAGCAAGAGCTTCAGGACCTGCGTTAATATTAGGAAAGCTTAGTGAAAAATCAAGCTTTTAATGTTGTTTATATGTCTATGTGGTGTTTTTAATATGCTTTGAGACAAACCATGTGCAAAAAGTTAACACCATTGCTGAGTATTTTCTCCTTAAAACTGCAGTGAACCAAAGACAGTCTCAGAAACGTGGTTTGAAATCGCTGGTGTTTCTGACGTCACAAACTACCTTGTAACCAATCACGTCAACGTGTGATCGTCAACGAGTGGATCTCTGAGCTGGTGAGTGAGTGGAGGCGGGGCTAATTTGCATATTCATAGGAACGCGTATACTTAATGAGGCAATGGTGTAGAGTTACATTCAAGCTATTTTAAGGCATGAATAATTTTTTTCATTTTGGTGATCAAATATGAGTTTTAAGGGATCATTTATTGACTACAGGGGAACTTTTTACCTAATTTTACCATGTTTAACTTGATTTGACAGAATTTCACAGATTTCTTCCCAAAAAATAAGCAGTAGTAGTAGAGTAGTATAGCTTTTCAATGCCATGTCACCATCTGAGGCTATCTTAATGGCAAAAACGGAGTTACAAAAATACAAGAGTTGACTACAATAAAAACAAAAAAACAGCAAGAGGTTTTATATTAACATTTGATAAAAGTTCTAAAACCTTTTCTGGTGAAATCTCACTAAACAAGTCCTTAGTGAGCTGTCTTGGGTCTTGCAGAACATACAGAGAGTTGGTCAATCTTGTATGAACTATATCTAGTGAACACCACTTGATCAAATCTTGCTTTAAAGGAGATTAAAAGTCTGTTAGGGATTTTTTTTATGGAAATTATGCAATTTGTTGTTTGTGTATATATATCCCATTCTTCTTGCCACTTGTTTAATATAATGATTGACAGTAGGTCTAAGTTGACAGTAGGAATTTGACATTCTTCTCGTTCCAGATTAATAGCCTTCTTTGCAGCTCATTCATTTCCTGATAACCCAAGATGACCCAGAACCCATAGATAATACTAAAAAAATGATTATTTAAGTGGTCCGCTTTAGTTAACATGCAGTGACAGTCCACCAAAAGACGAACAGTTTTTAAAGCTTCCATTGCTCGAAGACATGATTTGGAGTCTGTGAAAATTATAAAATTATTTTGTTGTGAGTTTCCAGTATATTCCAAAGCTAAATGTAAAGCTGAAAATTGAGCATTGTTTTGGAATGTGAATTCCATAATGCTGTTGTCCAGTCACCATTGCTGCAGAAAAAAAATGTTTTCGATCTTATAAGAAGTAATTTCCCTTTTACAGATATTCTGTCTAAATATTGTTGTCTATATACATTTGTGTGAGTTAATCCTCCTTCTGACGAGTCAAATCCATGTTGATAATAGGTTTCTTTCCAAAACTTATATAATTATGAGTTATAATGTGATAAAGTACAGTGTACAAAGTACTGTGATAAAGTTGGTATTTCAAAAACCTAAACTTTAGAGCAAAATATTACTTGATCTATTATAAGTATCAATATTATAATGATTAGAATCTGGCCACATGATGCAACATTGCAATATTCACATCACTGAGATGTTTAGATGAAGAAAGTTGTCAGATTTATTCGTTCTATAACGGTTTTATCTTTATTTTGTTTACCTAAGAGATATTAAGTCTACTGTAAGTATGACAGCCGGTACAATATTACAAATATTTTATTTAGATTCACAGATAGACTTCAGCATATACTCTTTATTACTGGAAGACAGACAAAATATTAAGAGTGCATAAATAAAACCATAAATATCTCATTTCCATGGAAAATGTTTAAAAGATTTACATAGAGAATGAACTGAATAGCCTTTTCTTGATCGTTTATGAAGCTACTCACAAAGATGATTTCATCTGAAATCAGGACCGCCTACTCCTGTCATGGAGTAACTTTTAAAAATGCAAATGTTAGCAAAAAAATCTACCCAATCAGAGAGTCCATCAAAAGGTCAGTGAGTGCACTTCTGGTGAACTTCCACCAGGTGGGAGGGACTAACAAACAAGAAAGATGATTTGATTTGATCTGCAAACATGAGCAAACTTCACCTGTCCTGACCTCAAAATCAAAGTGCAAAACCTATTTATTCACTTACATCACAAAATATTTTATTTGACATGGAAACCATGTCATTTTCACTTGTGAATCAAACATACTCACTTTAAGTCTATATTCACACTTTACTACTCAAACTCCTTTGGTAAATTCAAAAATAATAGGTAAATAAGACATTAAACCCATAAAAACACTGATTAAAGTGAAAGTGAGACTTTTTTTATTTATTAAACAGCAGATGCACAGACAGGGCTGTGTGAACCCAAGGCCGTGTCTCACGCCTCTGAGGGTTTTATTAACGCAGAGGCACACGACTCTCAACGTGTTCCGGAAAAAAAGAAGTTCAGTTACCAAAAATAGCCCTTGAGTTCACCATACTGAGCTAAAGTGACAACAGCCGCGCTCGAGAGAGAGAGACGAGTGAGATTACGAGAGTGTGGTAGTTAAGCAAAGCAACAGATGGCACAGAGAGCGAGTGAGAGAAAAGCATTTCAGAGAGGAAGGAAAGAGGAAGAAGAGAAAGAGAGAGAGGGGGACTAAGGGACGGGAGGGAGGAGCTCTAGGTCAGTGATAGTCACACAGACTCCAGAGGGGAGGATGGCTAGTCATGCTTTACTGACCACATTGACAAGGGATGACAGGCAGAGGAAGGGGGAGCAACTGCAACAGGAGATGCCAGATATGAGACCTGCGGGGGACAGAAAGTGCGTGTCTGTGTGTGTGTCTGTGTGTGTGTTATCTTCACGTTCAGGGGCTTAAACACAAACAAAGACAACTTTTAACCTGAGAGCCGGTTGAAAAAAACCACAATGTGCACTTTGTCCTAGTCATTACGGAATTGTAGTTACAAATCAACACCAGCCTATTTTTCAAGTGCACTTTTTTTAACACTTGTAGCTGTTCGACATTCTGGTCACGCTCCTTTTACACACACCCCCCGCACGGGTCCTGTGGCGTTCTCTGTGACGGACAGGTTTCACTTCCTCTAACAGTGTCCGTTTGGACTGTAGAGAGATCTTAGTGGGGTCGTGAAGAGCGGAAAGCTGCTTCTCTTTCACCCTACTGACACAGAGGTAAAGCCCTGCCAAACCCTCAACAGTTACACTGCACTGGCCCTGGCTACCAGCACGGGATGTGGCCACAATCTGCACCGTCTCCGCCCCCCTCCACATTAAACACATCCACCAGCCTGGGCACAAACACAGGGAAACGCAGCTAAACTTAGCCCCGCTGCGGTTGACCGTTACAGCAGGCCAGCTCAGCTCATCTGCCTTGTGTTTGTCTCATTATAACTGATTTGATTGGTGCATTTCATTCTTCACTAATCGCAAAGGGAAGTGGTAAAGTGTACTGTGAAATTCTTGTGAATGACCAAGTCTTTGCAGTTTTACGATAGTTTCAGGGAGGAAATTTAAGTCCTTAAAATCACTGATAAACAAAGCTCTCGATATGCATTTACAATATGCATATTCATTTCTAGGTTAACTATCCCTTTAAAGGGTTAGTTCACCCAAAAATGAAAATTCTGTCAGTAATTACTCCCCCCTCATGTTGCTCCATGAGTTTCGTTCATCTTCAGAACACAAAAGTAAATTGCGCGCAAAAAGTATTCTCGTCGCTTGATGGTTGAGCCACTGTAGTCACTTGGACTATTTTAACAATGTTTTACTAACTTTTCTGGGCCGGCAGAATGAAATTGCCTAGAAGCCTATGAAGGAGTGAGCCAGCTCTCAGATTTCAACAAAAATATCTTCATTTGTGTTCTGAAGATGAACGAAAGTCTTACGGGGCTGGAACAAAATAAGGGTGAGTAATTACTGACAGAATTTTCATTTTTGGGTGAACTAACCCTTTAAAGTTGTCTTTAATGCATGGAGAATGCTATTTATTAGCATTTTCATTAACTTCAATGGCAGTTTCTTTATATTATATTATATTATATTATATTATATTATATTATGTGATTTATAAACTACCATTCATAAGAAAGAAGTTTCTAAAGCTCACCAAGGTTACAATTATGTGATCAAAAATACAATAAAAACAGTAATATTGTGAATTACAATTTAAAATAATTGTTCTCCATTTTAATATATTTTAAAATGTCATATATTCCTGTGATCAAAGCTGAATTTTCAGCATCATTACTCCAGTCTTCAGTGTCACATGATCCTTCAGAAATCATTTGCTGCTTGCAACTAAAAAAAAGCTCAAAAATAACAATAGTTTCATCACATGACTAACTAGCAAACACCAAAGATGCCACAACAGCTCCATCTATGAAGCCAGCAAAAACACATGGCAAAGATATCTCGCTTTCGCTCACTTTTTCTCCCTTCGTGTGCTGATCCTGTGGTTAAAGTGGGCACATATGCAGCTTTAAGAATAATAAACAGATAAAGCTCTGTTGAGGTAGGCATGCATATAAACAATTCATCACACCATCCAAGAACGATCCACTGAACGTCTTCTCACTTAACAGATATAACAACGTTTATAAAGTATACTATGTATAAATACTGGCACAACTGCAAATGAGCTGAAATATTTAAAGGGACAGTTCACCCAAAAATGTTGTATCTGAAAATGATAGAAAACAATTCTATCTGTATGACTTTATTTCTTTAGTGAAACACAAAAGAAGATATTTTGAAGAATATGGGTAACCAAAAAGTTGATGGGCCCCATTGACTTCCATAGTATGGAACAACAACAACAAAATACTATGGAAGTCAATGAGGCCCGTCAATTATTTGGTTACACCCATATTCTTCAAAATATCTTATTTTGTGTTCAGCAAAAGAAAGAAACTCATATAGGTTTGGAACAACTTGAAAATCCAAGGGTGAGCAAATGATGACAGAAGTTTAATTTTTGGGTGAACTATCCCTTTAATATGGCCTTGAGTGCCTTATTGCTTTCAAAATATCAACAAAAAAAAAATCCATTAAACGTTCATCCTTCTGCTAGAACAAAGGTCCTACACTAGTGGGTCAACACCCAAAAATGGGTTAAACAAGGTTGATAACTGGCCTCATGGCTGCTGAGCAGCGATATACACAGTAGGTATAAGCAGGGTTTAGGTTCATATAGCTTGTGTACTTTAGCATGACTGGAACTATCCATTTTGTAACTCAGAACAAACAACACATTCAAAAATGTCCATGTCAATCTGTAGAGTCAGCTAGAAACGCTTCCGTTCCACTGATTTTATAACCCTTGACCCCCCAGCGCACAAACGCCACAGAGTAAACTGCGCTATATCTGCATCTCCTTTCTTTCATTCATTCATCCTTTCTTCACAATGAAAAAAAGCTCTCAATATACTTGTTGCACGAAGACATCTGGCCAACACACGGACCCCACTTAACGACACTCGAGAAAAGGAGGGAAACCAAAATTAACAGGCTTGACAAACAAAGGCCAATTAAAGCGGGTTCCCTCCCTGATCTAATTTGCGGCTGAACAATGACAGAGAAAACATGCCGATGTTTCTTTTAAGGGGTGTTTTGCTTTAAGTCTGATTCTGGCTATCAGAAGCTACATGCGCTGTATAACAGGAAAAGGCATGTGTGTAGTTAAATGCATCAGTGCCAGATGCCTTTCTGATTTCCTCAGGGATTCCCCTTGTGAATGCTGAAAACACAACTTCAAGCTGGGATGAGACACTGAGGATTTGTGGGTTCCAAATGTAAAAGCAGGTTGTAGATGTGATCTTAGGACAGAGAGGCAGAGCATGGTGAAGATCAGTGCTGGGTAGATTACTAACAAATTGTAGTCAGTAGACAGATGACATGATGAAAAGTAGTTACAAATCTATTACACACATTACACATTTTAGGTAATGTATTCGGACTACTTTTTGATTACTTTTGACCTAACTTGGTTATCATATTGAATAGGACAATCTTGTACTATACTGATATAAAAATACAAAGAGAAAGAACCCAGACAACAACATAGTGTCGGCCCAGATCCGGCCCACATCTGGTACGTGTGGATTCCACGTGTACCAGATGTGGGCCGGATCAGGGCCGACACTGTGTTGCTGTCTGGGTAAAATATAGGCCATTCCATTTTTGTTATCTAAAACATGAAGGGCATTAAACATTACGCTACGTCAGGGTTTTATTTATTTACCTGCATGTCATGTGACCATTTATACAGATACCCGAGTTGATATAAATCAGAGATTGTGGGTCACATTCAGCAGACAGACACGACACTGTTTTTTATATATTAATTTAAACACATGACAACCAAAATTGCAGTGGCTGCATGCATCCAAGTTCTGTTAATTCACAAGCCGAGCGAGAGTCATATTTGCAAAGGTAATGTTAAACGAAGCAAAATACTAAACTTTCAAAAACACTGAGCAATGTGATTATTGTATTGAGTGATAGGAAGTGGGTTTAATCAGCGATATTTGCTATCCGGCGTTTTCTCGTCACCTCCTCAACCTGCTGTAGTGTTTTTACACGTAGAAAAGGCAAAAAAACGTATTACATTGTTTAGTTTTCTCTCTGAAAGATGATGGCAATTCTCAATGCAGCATGAATGGCCTACAATGGCAACAATTTTCACAATCACAAAAAAAAACACCGCCTTAAACTCACTAGCAGAATCCTCCTAATAGAGCACATTCTCTATAGTAATTTTACTGTTGCTCTGTAAAATAATAATGAGAATAATATTAATTGTTGTTAATAATAATTCTGTTAATAATTTTACTATAACATGATTATTACTAAATACTCGATTTTTTTTTTTTTTTACAGTAAAATAGTATGTATTAGTAATAGTATGTTTATAGTATGTAATCAATAAAAATCTAACTGCAGTCTGATTATGAGTATTTTAAAATGTAATATTCCAAAAATGAAGTAGGCTACTTGTAATCCAGATAATAATCAGTTACCCAGAACTGGTGGAGAGATGTGGTTAAAGATTTTTCGGATTCTATATGTAGCTCTTCTAGTGTATATGGGGTTTACATTGTGGGTTCATGTTGATGTGACTGTGAATGGTGTGTGTGCGTGTGTGTGTGTGTGTGTGTGTGATCGAGAGAGAGAGTTGAGTCAGGGGAAACCCCTTCTGGCAGGGAGTCCTGCTGGTGACACAGAGCTCCAGAACATCAGGCATCCTGCCAGACGGCAACATGCCAATTCTCTCTCGCTCTCTCCCTCTCTCTCCCCATTCCCTACTGCATCCCTCAAACATTTCTCTCTGTTAGAGCGTTTTAATGTCTCTGTTTTATTTCTCAATCACTCTTTTTGTTCTTTCACTCTATTATTCATACTGTATAATGTTCTTACTCATGTGCTTTATGAAACTGCTCAAAACACTTACAGATGCAGCTGAGAACTGCTGTCTTGTTGCATTTTTATTTTTGTAGTTATGACATTTTTTTCTTTGCATTTTTGTGACAAACGCTTGAGATGAGCAGGTCTCAATTTCTTAGAAAAATTGCTATAGTAACAAAAACGTGAAAAAACCCATCATGATTTTGTTCCAAATTATATATCTATCTTTAGTGGCTTAATGTGAAAAATATACTACTTTTTATACTACTGTTCAAAAGTTTGAGGTCTGTATATATATATATTTTTTTTAAATAAATCTATAATTTTATTCGGCAAGGACACATTAAATTGATCAAACTTGATAGTAAAGACATTTAATATATAACAAAAGATTTCTATTCCAAATAATTGCTGTTATTTTGAGCTTTCTATTAATCAAGGAATCCTGAAAAGCGGCACAAATTTTTTTTTTAAAAACAATAATAAGAAATTATTTGTTTATTTTAATTATATTTCATATACACGGTTATTCGTGTCACTTCAGTAACACCCAAGCTCCATGAATTTGTGCACGTGTGTATATAAGTATATATAAATACACGTGTTTGTTTACTGGTTTCTTTCTTTCGTTCGTTATTTGTTTGTTTCTATTTTTACACTACCATTCAAAAGTTTGGGGTCAGTACGATTTTTTAAATAAAATTTTAATTCAGATTTCTATTTAAAATAATTGCTGTTCTTTTGAATGTTCTAAATCCTGAATTTTTTCCCACCAAAATTTTAATCAAAATTAAAATAATAATAAGAAATGTTTCTTGAGCATCAAATCAGCATATTAGAATGATTTCTGAAGGATTATGTGACACTGAAGACTGGAGTAATGATGCTGAAAATTCAGCTTTACCATCACAGGAATAAATTACAATAGAATAAAAAAAATGGCTATTTTGAATTGTAATAATACTTCACATTATCACAGTTTTTTTCTGTATTTTTAATCAGATAAATGCAGCCTTGGTGAGCATAAGAGACTTTAAAAACTTCAAAAACATTAAATAATCTTACCAACCCCAAACTTTGGAACTGTAATGTATATTCAAAGATATACACACACAATATTTCTTACACTTTTGTAAGACAGTTATACTGTAGTTTAAGTCTAAAAACAACTGACTAGAACCGTGGCGCTACAAGTATTTAAAATAACCTGATGTCTAAACTGTTGCACTGTTTCAACCTTTAATCATAAACTTGTGCAAACTTTTAATCACCTCTAAAATGTCCTTTTTACTTTTATGAGTTAAAGCTGACTATAAAACATAATTACTCACTCGCAGAAACATCTGAACTTCCATTTAGAAGTCTTTAATCAAATGGTGTTTCAAACAAGTGTAGATTTTATTTTAATGACTCTATCTTTTCTCCTTTCATTCTCTTTTTCTCTTTCAGACACGGTCAGCAACAAACAATCTCTAAGCTAAGCTTCGTCAGCGCCGCTTAAAACAACAGGCATTGTCGCGACGACCCTTTTGTTTACAGATATCTGCGACACTTCACAATAGAGCTCACTCTCTCTCAGCCTTTCCGTCAATCAACTCTAAAGTTAGCTCATTTTTCGTTTGCTGCAGGAGAGATCCCACCTCTCCTTCTTTTCCCGTCTACACGTAGAAGGATGTGCAAGGAGAGACGAGGAGGAGGGGAGAGCGAAACTTGTAAAAATAACATTCCTGCATAAACAGGCTCTGAAAATGGTCGCCAAGCAGAACGCATTCCTCGCATTTCTTTTGAAACGTGATCAGATTCTGCATCTCACCTTCAGAGAAACGACATCCTCTGCAGGGTGGCAGACGTGCGTTTGTGAAATCGGCAAAGATATCTGCTCATTCATAACCCATTTGTATTGCGCTTAAACAGTCAAGTAAAATTACACACAAAATAAGTAAATGTAAACAGTTGAGAAAGAAAACGCATGACATGATGTGTAACAGTATAATGGATCCGTGCATCAGGTCTTAAAGTGACAGCAGGTATATTAGGCCAAATTATTAGATAATATTATTAAAATATATATTAAAATAACTATATGGCAGTTGTCAAAATTGTGGCCAGTGAAAATGGTGAGTGGCTAGTAGCTTTGGTAAACCACTAGCCACAGTGGCTGGTAAGCATTAACAAATCTATGTCAAAATCAGTGTCAATCCCCGATTATAATTATTATTAAAATATAAAATATGTATTATAATTTATATAATTAGTTCAGTCGATAACTACATTTAATCAAAAGAACTTTAAAGTCGACATGAAATGGAAGTTGCGAACTTGCCATGACACAGGTGAAACGGCTTCTTGAACAAGATAAAAATGAGGGGCGGAGCTTGATTTTGTCTATCTGGAATTGATTGGATGGTTAGATGGTTGTGGTTTGCTATTGGTGGATCTTAAATGAGTGACAGGCTGTCGCGTCTCGCCCCAGTACAGATATCGTCATCAGAGAAGTTATGTTGCAAGAGGGAGGGGAAGTTATTTTGATTAACATAAAGACAAACAAAAAAATTTTGGCACATAAATTAAAAAACAAATAATGATGTGCACGGATAAATCACTTATAATAAAAACTGCAATATTCCATACAAAAACAAAACAAGAATTGTCAATTTTGATTTCATGGTGACCAAGTAATTTGTCATTAAATGTGATTAGTCATGTAATAATAAACAAATTAATAAAATAATACATTAATAAATAAATAACAGCTATGTAATATTTTTTTCCAAAGCAAGTAATTAAGATTTTCTAATTTTTAGCTGTTGTTGAGCATTTTAAATCGTTTTTGGGTAAAGCTAACTTTGTAGAAATAAAAAGACATGCCCAGTGTCCCATCAGATTCGATACAGACAGTATGCAAACTCACATTCACAACAGCACGGCAATAGAAATGAAATAGAAGTAGAAATTTCACCATAGTGAAACCTCATATCTATTCAGTGAAACCATATTTCCCTGCTTGTCTCCAAAACAATTTTTTTCTAAGATTTCTTTAAAAAAACATCAACACCAGACACCAGTCGCGTTCTGTGCACATAAAGAACCAAGCTTTGTCTGTACCCGAAGCATCAGTGTAGACATTCTCTGACTTATCAGAGAAGAACAAGCATGAATTGTGATGCAGTGAGGCCGGGGCCCTTCCATAAGGAATCTCTCACAGCTTCTCTGATGACAGATAGAGATCAGCTATGCATTACAGCTCCCCTCCTCGCTCACACACACATAAAGACGTGTGTATTGATGTAGGCAACAAAGCTCTGGTGCACGAGTTCGCCGTACTGATGTGCAATGAAAATCCCGCATGAGGATAAAGAGAAAGAAAAAAGGGCCGTAGAGAGAAAGAGAGCGATGTGTGTGTGTGTGTCGGGGGGGGGACTCCCCTTAGGCCGTGAGGTGAAAGACACAGAGGCAGAGCAGTTATTCATTAAGACGCTGCTCTCTCTTCCTCTATTCTCTCCTTCCCCGGAGCTAAAAACACTTGTTCTCACTTCAATGGCTGTCTAACCCGGGGTGGTCTTACAGCCCACTACCTACACCCACCAATCAACACCACAAATGCTGCGCTGCGGGACTGTGTGCGTATGTATGTGCGTGTGCAGATCAATTTGTTTTCATGCACAGACATTAAAAAAGAAGAAACTTTTGATACCTAAAATATAATAAAAAGTAGAAAATAATATTATAATTAGAATTATTATTAAAGGTGCCATGTGTAAGAATTGAGGTAAAAATATCCAAAAAATGAGCTACACGCATCAAAAGAATGAGAAGAAATAAGGGCAATGATGTCATTAAAAAAATGACAAGTTATAGTGCTGCAGAGATATCAACCTGAATTAGCATGCTAAATTACTAGCCACGGCCCGACAGGTGTCATAATACCAGTTTCGGCCAAGGGAGGCGGTATGCGGGGCGGCAACATAACCACCAGCCAAACTGCAATACACGAATAACTCGCACGGCTTGTGGGCGTACTTGAACCTGGGAAACACGGGTCTAAACACAGGTTTAAAACGATCACGTGCAAACGTAAAAATATATGCATATTTTTAGGAACACATCTACAAAAATATTCCTGTATTTCAAGTTGATAAAATAATTTAAAATCCACATCAGTTTATTTGTGCCCACGCGCCACGCCCTACCAGGATCTATAACGTTACCTAGGCTACTACTTTCACTTTTAAAAATTCCTCATAACCGCGTGCGATCTGCTTGCAGTCGTCGAGATGGATGCTGAGGAGTTGAAGAAAAGAATAGCTAGTGGAGATTGTAAAGTTGTCGACAACACGTCATCAAAAGTCAAGTCCAGTGTGTGGGAGAAATTTGGAGTTATCTGAAGAAAACAATATTGTGAAAGGCTTTGCTGCATTTTCGTGTTGGATAGCCGCAAATGTGGAACTTCATCGCCGAGGAAGCACGCAGATATGTGGTAACAAACCAAGCAGTTCTGTCGAACAGTATTTTTCAAATTTAACACTGTTCAGTATGTGTGGTGTGCAGGGCGTGTTTGAACCCAAAATTGTCAGATGTAGGCTAGACGAAATTGCGTGGCAGATATAGTGTTGTAGCCGCGTCTGTTAGGCTACTCAGTTTTGTGGTAACGTTAGCCATGCAAATAAAAATCTGATAAAAAAAAGGAACAGAACCAGAGTAAACATTGGCACTGCTTTCCATCGCTGGAGACAACTAATGGACATGAAAGAAATGAGGTTCGACTCCGAACTTGCAACATTTCTTTTGGATCAGATAAGATGCTGTTAGTATTTCGCTATAAGTTTGTTTTATATGTTTGTGTAGTTTTTTCGGGAAGTTATAACATAGTTATCACGTGAATGAGTGAGAGTTGGCAGCTCTGGTTACGTTGGCGCTAGCTTGGTCAACATCAGCGAATGCTGTCTGTCAAATTAATGTAATTCAAACTAACAATAAAAATGTAATATGAACAAAACGAATATGAACATATTCACTGGTAAAGGTGAAGGGGAGTAGCTTGAAGGTGTCATATTTCAAAATCACTTGACATCAACCAACGTTCCTCTGGAGTCAAAACATCCTCTATTAGGAGTTGGCTTGGCTTCGGCTATGGCTCTAGGGTCGTTGTGAAGGTAGGGGCGGAGCATAGAGACTATGCCGTTTCTCGGTTGTTACTCTAGAGTAGACCAACTCACTTTCTGGAGGTATACTGCCCCCATCTGGTATGGAATGTGGAGTATGAATTGATTTTTTGCCGGACATTACACAAGGCACCTTTAAGCAATATATAAAAAAACAATAAAATATTAAATTAAATATATTATAGTTTTTTTGTTTATATTTTAACAATAATAATAACAACAAAACTAATAAATTAGTTGATCACATGGATAAATTACATTTTAAAATATATTAAAATACAAAACAGTTATATTAAACTGTAATAATTGCAATATTACAGTTTTTACTGTACCTTGATCGACACAGCCTTGGTGAGCATAAGAGACTTCTTTTAAAAAAAATCTTACTGACCCTAACTTTTGAACTGTGATGTACAGCAACACCCTGACAACCACATATGGACAAACTAACTATACAGAGAACTACACAGCAACACCCTGGCAACCACTGAGAACATCCTAGCATCACGATGTTGCAAAACTCAACTTTAAAACTTGATGCTGAAGACTTGACATTCAGTAAATCTTCATGTGAATTCATTTAACAGCCTGTCACATTTTTTTTTCCATTAACAGCTCTTTCTGTGACAGAATATTTGCATCTTATGTGTTCAGCATGTCTTCTGTTCATCTGAACCAATGTCCATGTTTAACTCAAGAGAGGGTGCTTGTTGTGCACAGTACTGAAGCTGGCACCTGACTCATCCACAAACCCTGAGAGTGAGATGGAAAAAAGGAACACAAAATATAAAGAACACTGTGTTTTAGTTTTTGTAGCACATGATAATTAGCAAAGTTCTTCGGGAAAAAAAACTGAGATGAGAACAAAATATAATAGTTAAATGCTTTCCCAATGATGGACTGATAGGACAGCTTTATCCCAATTTATGCCACCAATGCACCTGTATTCATCTTGCTAAAGTGTCAAAGCCATCTCTTGAGGGTCAAGCTTACTTCTCACTACAATCTAGAAATAAAACGTGCAGGTGGTCAGCATGTGCCACAACATTTAGGGTAGGTTTACACGACAACGATGTACTAAAAACGGAAAAACGTTTTTCACGTACAGCCGACAACATAGTCAAAAACGACATTGTCAAAACGACTAAGGCTGCGATTATTTTTTATGCGCAGCTTGTCAGTGACGTACGGCTCTGTGATCAGTAGTAAATGCTGCTCCATCTGAAAGCACTGCGAATTTGAGTCGCTTATAATGTGCATTTGATAAAGCAACACGTGTCAAACATCTTACCAAACATGAGAAGCATTTATGAAAGGATAGTATGATGCCCATAGGCATTTCCTGGAATGATGTGCATTGTCTACTTCTGCAACGGGGCATATTTGGAGTTTCTGCGTGAGAGCGCCCTCTGGCTTTCAGATGGAGCAGCATTTACTACCGCTCACAGAGCCACACTTCACTGACAAGCTGCGCATAAAATAATCGCAGCCTTTGCCAAATCGCATGCGGTTTCATTTCGATTAATCATGCCACTGTATTCTGATGCCAGGCCAGTAGTTGGCGATGTCATTTTGTAATATGCACCTATAGACTGAACACGTAAAACGCATGCACATGACATAAAAGTTTGCATTTTCAGGCCCCGAAAAACTATGTTGTCTTGTAAATGAATGGCCAAAACAATGGTGTAAACGGACCCTTAGGCCGTGTGTCAAACCAAACCAAAGCGTTTTTTTCCTGAGGCTAGCGTATTTTTTCCAATTGTTTTCAATGGGAGCGCCTCGTTTTTAAAATGCCAGCAGCATAATGAGGCGCTGAGCGTCTATTTCATTACCGGTCCCTGAGAGTTGAAGAATGTTCAACTTTTGGTAAAATGTGACTTTTCACCTAGCCATCCAATCACAGTGGAGGGGCGGGACAAATACCACACCGACCAACTGTCACATTCTGCTTGTACAACGTCAATAGATGACAAGAAGCATAACTGAACAAAATTATTTAAAACAAGAGCCAGAGCAAATACTTTACATTGTATCGACATTTTTATATAGAAACCAGTATAAAGATTCTAGTAACACTTCCGCGGATATTGCGTATCATAGCAAGCAAAGCGTCTCAACCATAGGTCTCAACTAAAAAAATCCACTGTGCTGCCAAAACACTCAAGCGCCCACAGCTAGGGGTTTTCAGCTGGCTAAAATGACACAAGGCCTTAGGCTACATCTACATTAATCCAGATACATGTATCTCTTTTTTCGCATTGTAGTGTGGACTTTGAAAATGTAGGTATTCGAAAAAGATGACACGTTTATAGTCATGTGACTCATTTTGTACCAATAGATGTCTATGTTTATACCCATATGTGCCAGCTATGTGCTATTCACTTTCACCATGTTGCTAAAGATTGTTACATTGTACAGTCTTCATAATACATTCCCACAAAGATAAACATTTAAAATAATAAAATGTAGGCTACTCACAATTGCTGTCGCACGGCAAAACATGAGGGCAATTGTGTTTTAGACCATACATGGATTGGCGAAAGAGCACGACCTGGAAGCACCAGTAAGTAATGGGATATTTTGCTAATAAAATGATAGAGGAAAATGTTCTATATAGAACCTTAAAGGGTTCTGTCAGGCACTTTGTTTTAATTCATTCTTAATTTTAATTACATTTTATTATAGCTCATAAACTTTATCACAAAGAAAAAGGAATAACCCATTAAACATGACTATTATGCATATTATGCAATCATAATGGAACTTCACCTTATATAGAACCTTTTTGGCATAAAGGGTTCTTTAAAATATAGTCAAGAA
This sequence comes from Abramis brama, assembly GCF_963993115.1. Taxonomy (NCBI): domain Eukaryota; kingdom Metazoa; phylum Chordata; class Actinopteri; order Cypriniformes; family Leuciscidae; genus Abramis; species Abramis brama. The sequence continues at coordinate 14,596,086 of NC_139984.1, read as the reverse complement.
CACTAAGGTTCTGTATAGAACCCCATTGAACCTTTTTTCCAATAGTGCAGGCCTTTATTATGTCCAGTCTCAACTCTCTGTATCATCTCAAGATGATTTTAGCGTTTTCCAACATTTCAGTGTGAACGACAAACTTTTGGAAAACACTTAAAAACACTAGTGTGAATGAAGAGCGTTTTGAATGTGTCCGTTTTCAAATGTGTCCGGCTTAATGTAGCTTACATTAACATCTCATACTACAGTCGTAAAGAACAAGAGTGGTGCAATCTGGCTAGGTGTAGACTTTCAGATGTTCAAATCAAACAATCAGACAGACAGTAAAAAACATATAGTTGCGTAACTGTGAGGAAAGTCCCTTGCCACAGTCAATGCTTCCATTTCATAGATCTAAAATCTAGATAAAGCTAGTAAAAATAATCTAGTGAAAACAACCCACATTAAATCTGCCTTTCCTTAAAACAAATGTTTTAAATGAGTCCAGCACCTTCCAGAATGTGATGTAGAGCTAAACAGCTTGAATCTTTAAACATTTTAGTTTTCTCTGCCAATGCCATGTTTGTCTGGGAATATGGAATTGCTTGTTTTGAGGATTCTGTACACTGAAAGAATGTAACTGTCCTCTGAGACATGCCAAACTTTTGGACATTAATCAAATATCTCGACCATGTGGTTTTGAGGAATGGAGTGGAGACAGGTCCTGAAAAGATTTCCACCCTTACTACCTGGCCATGACCCAGAAACATCAAGGACCTCATGTCCTTCCAAGGATTTGCAGGTTATGGCGGGAGGTTTATATAGGACTACTTCTATGTTTATTCATACCTGTTGCACATGGATGCAAGGCTGCTTGAACCTGGCATTGCACCAGGAACAGAAGAGGATCCTGTGTAAAATTCCATGTCCGTGGTCCATCACCAACTTCATATTCTTCACAAGGATCTTTACTGTTTTACTTCTTCTAGCTTTTACAGGGTGAAATGCACTGCATCGACCAAACAACTTAAAGGGATAATACACCCAAAAAACGGCAATTCTGTCATTATCATCAGTTTCTCAATACTGAAATAACCGACACAGAATCAATACTCCTTTTCTGCAGTATTGATACACCGATACAAGCTGCGCATTATCGCTCTTTCTTCTCTCTGACGGTGAATTGACAGTTTGACATGCACGCGCCTCCTCTCACTCACTCGTCTCATTCACTCCGGTTGAATAGTGTTGGTGTTACATGTCCTAGCGGGTATTGCACATACTTTTTGTCATTCCTACAGGTTTTGTGCACACACCACTGATCTATAAGTGGCGCTCTCATAAAGTCGCCTCTCAAACTGCATTTTGGATACATAAATATAGATATAACGATATACAATTTTGGAACATAAATAGTTGAGAGAAAACGCATTTTGTGTAACAGTATATTGGAACCGTGCATAAGCTCTTAAAGTGACAGCAGCCTAATAAACCCGCTGCTGTCTGTCATGTTAATCAAAGAAGAAAAGAGAAAAATCACTCACTGCTCTCGACTGAATAACTTTTGTAACTTTAATTGTAAGCATAATTCTGTATTTAATTTAGATTACCTTCATTTCTATAGTATTTCTTACCTGAATAACGTTAGACCCACCTTAAAGCCATGTTTATTTCAGTTGTTTCTTTATTCTGTTGTATTTATTTGTGATATCATTTGCAATTTGTTTATTTGTTCTTATTTTATTACTGACTGTTAACTTGTTTTCTGTTTTTATTTTTGGAAATGTAGTTCAATGATTCAAATAAAGACTGTGCTGTGTGTAAGCTATTACAACAAAATTACTCAAATTATCCAAACATTATAAGATATTAACAAGTTATCTGTATGGCGTTATATACATACACATATATATATATATATGGCAGATTTCCCCATGGTATCGAAAAAGGTATCCATATATTTTCTCTATATCCATATCTATATTTTTTCAAGGTATCGTATCGAAGTTGGAAATTTCAGTATCGTGACAACACTATTTTGAAGAACAAACATAGACTTTCATAGTTTTTTTCTTTTGTGTTCAGCAGAAGAAAGAAATTCATACAGGTTTAGAACAACTAGAGGGTGAGCAAATGATGACAGAATTTTCATTTCAGGTAATGTATTCTGGAAAATTAAGTGTACTCCACCTTTGTCCACAAAATTTTGTCTGTCAACTGTCTGTCCAGCTCATGTTAAAAATTAAAGTTTGTCTTGACAAACTTTTATTTCTAGTAAAAAATGATTAGTTATACAAGTTTATATATGTATTTTAATTCTACTTTATCACACGTCAATTACAATTTCGCATCCTGTTTAAATCCAGCCATTACTGAAATTGAATTTAAACATAATTCTAAATTCGACTGTGAATAGCGCACAACCCTGGTTGTCTGTAACTGTATGAAAATGAACTATATGCGGAAACAAAAAAATAATACTTTTTGTGTTCCATGGAAGAAAAATAGAAGCCAACAGGTTTGGAACAACATTAATGCGAGTTAATAAACATAGAATTTTAATTATTTTAATTATTTAATGCTTAAGACAAGAAAGGTTCTGAGGAAACCTGTAAGACAGCAACAAGTTTAAAGTGTTCCAGAAACTGGAGCTAAAAGTGATTTATATAAGGGTCAGAGCGTTTCTCTTACAGTGCAGGGTGTTGAAAACAATGGTAAACTCAGACTACTGTAATGGCCGATGAAGCTAAATGGCCACAAATGCCTGAAAGTGATGATGAGATTGACTTTTCAACTCAAAGTGGACCACAGCTGAATGAGAGGAAGGATCTGCAATGTAGCGTTAGCAGTGGGGGAAGTTCAGCAAGAGCACGGTAAGGAAGTTGAGTCAAGAAATGTGCATGCTAAATCCTGAAACTTAAATTGCCAAAAACGGACTGAATATTTGGAGGGAAACAACAGTAGAAGAAGATACTAGTGGAAAAAAGCAAAAGCCTGAGGAACAAACTAAAAAATACATCTGAAGAGACAACAGGAGAAAAGGCTCTGAAAGTCATGAACTAATACAAGATAAAGAGACAGAACTGATTTAGACAGAGAACAGTGCCAAGGAAACTGATTCACCCAACTCTAGGAACTCTGTGTTCATTAAGGATTTATTTAAATTTGAAATGATTTAACCTACTATTTCACCACACAGAGACCGGGGACAATTGCATTACACACTTCAAAATCACAAACAAGTGACACAAAAAATTAATTTCAACTAATTATAATGTAGGTCCCACTTAGACTTTTGCTTTAATGGCACTCAGAGAACTAGTGACAAAGGTAAAAACTAAACGGCTTTAACTTTAGTAACAATAATATTGAATTGAATCTATTAAATATTAAAATGAAAGCAATGCTATTATAACTTTGATGCATTCACAATGTGCTGACGTTTGCTACAAATGTGAAGTGATATACATGTGTATGACAGTTGGCCGGAAAAGACGGTTTAAAGTTAAAGAGGTTTAAAATATTATTTATAAAATGGATAGTTCCAGTCCTTGATTATGATTGGTTGAGCCGCGTTTGAAGCTGTTATAAATTACTCTACAAAGACACACCTGTGACCGCATTGCACTGAATTTTCAGCATCATTACTCCAGTCTTCAATGTCACATGATCCTTCAGAAATCATTTATATTCTGATATGCTTTTTTTTTTTGCTGCTCAAGAAACCATTTTTAATATTATCATCAATGTTGTGCTGCTTCATATTTTTCACATTTTTCCAGGATTCTTTGATGAATAGAAAGTTCAAAAGAGAAGCATTTATTTGTAAAATAGAGATAGAAATCTAACATTATAAGTGTTAGTGTTTTTACTTTTTCAAAAAAAAAAGTCTTACTGTATATTGTCACATATGCATGTTTCTTTTTCCAATCGATTGCAGTTAGATTTGTCTTTACTATAACCAAACAGGTAAGCTTTGTATGCCGAAGCGAGAAAAAGCTATTGTGCAAAAAGACCCCAGCAAGGCACATTCATGGAGACACTGTCCATGTAAATAAACAACTGTTTATCTCTACATTTATTTTGGCAGTTCAATTTGAACAGAGCTGGGTCAAAAAAAATTGAATTTACAAACAATTTCAAGAGACATTATAAGAACTTGAAAAATGATGTAGAAACCTTTAAAAAACAGAAGCTTTGGCTCAAGTGGGACTTATGCTTGGAGGCACATGTGATGTGGATTTTATTCATCTTATTTTATATTTCATTTGATTGCCTTTTTGATTTAATCTTGAATAAAACTATTTGAGGGAGAACACCACAAATATTCCATAACCAAGCCTATGCTATAAACCAAGCCTTTTATCATATAAATTACAGTTACAACAGAATAGATGGGTGATTTACATGACTGTTTAATCAGTGTATTTCTGTACTGAACAAAAATACAGCATCTTATAACTGCAGATAAAGATAAACAACATGTAACACTAACATGGTATAAAGTGTTACCATCTAAGATCAGCTCATGACCCGCTAGTGAACTAGACAACAGTCGCATCCCAAACGTTGCGCTCCCTGATATGACTAGTGATTGAATCGAAAGACGAACAACATCTGCCTCTGATTGAAACAGGAGGGAGGGTTTTTCCACTTTCATCGGATACCATCCCACTACAGTTACACCCGAAGAGCCAGTCCGGACCGTTTACGGCGTATGCTGAAAGTGCACGGACATGGAATTTTCTCTCTCGCCAGCGTCCGGCAGCCGAGGTGTGTGATAGAGAAAGACATGTGCTGTGAGTCAGCTGCTTGCTAAATGAGGGCATTCAACCACATGGTCACTGAGAAATATCCCTTCTGCTGCCTGATTGGCCGGTCTTCGGCAGGGGAGGGAGGGGCCGGCAGAGCGGGCAGGCAGGAGTCATGTGACCGAATCTAGCAGAGCGCTCGATAATGGGACCCCCACTCGCAGCGGGGAGAGAGAGAGCTAGCGAGAGAAAGAAAGAGAGAGAGCGGCCTGGACGAGAACCAAAAAAACCCCTCTACCACACACAGGCTGTGTATTGTTGCCTATTCACTGGACTCCATCTCTGGCCACTTTATCATTCAATTAGGACAGCTTTCACACCACACAGCAGAGAAAAGGGCCCTTCAATCAAACTGAAAACTTCACGCTGCCACTGGAGGGCACACAGAAAGAGACCCACAGTCCTCTCTCTACTTTCATTTCTCTCTCTCTCTCTCTCTCTCTCCTCCTGTTGTTGTTGTTCTGGACTTTGTGAAGAAGAGAGAGGGAGGGAGAGTGAAAGAGAGGAAGAAAGCAAGCAACAGAGGTCATTTGTTAACACAAGAGCTTCTCTCTCTCTTTCTCTCATTTCTTTCCCTTTGTTCTCTCTTTTTCTCCTCTTCTCTCTCTATCCCTTTTGAGAGGAAATCCGCATCTACAGTTTTGCAATGTTGCCACTGGAGTGAGCTGTGGTTAGCCTGAGAATACATGGAAGAAATAGAATATATAATTGTCAGGAAAAATGTCGCCACAGGTACATTTGTGAGCCTGGGTTGAAAAAATAGGTTTCTTAAGATCTTACAATGTTACTGTAAAGCATCTGCTGCAGAAAAAATCATATTTGAGCAGCATACCTTAAAAAAGTTAAATGCAGCTCTATATTATTATTATTACACTGTAAAAAGTGACCAGTTGACTTAAAAAAGTGAGGAAACCCGTTGCCTTAAAATTATTACGTAATAAACTTCATGGGTAATTGAAAAATTAAGTTATGTGAACTTGACAATCCCACATAACTTGAAGTTATTTGCGTGCAGTTTACTTAATTTTAAGGCAATGGGTTTCCTCACTTTTTTTTAAGTTAAATCAACTGTTCACTTTTTACAGTGTATTATTATTATATGCTTATATTATTATATGCTTTGAACCTTACATTTTTTTTATTTTTTTTTATATATTATATTTGACTTATTCTGTTGATTGCCACATTCAACATTCAGTTGATTGAATGTGTATTGTATTCATATATATATATATATATATATATTCAGCTCAACAATGAGTATGGCTGAAGTCAAATTTTTATATGTATATATATATATATATATATATATAATTTTATTTTGACTTCAGCCATACTCATTGTTGAGCTGAAAAAAACCAATCAACTTAGCACCTGACAAAACATTTTGTAGTTTATATTTTTTTCTTATTTTTATTACCAATACTGACACCTTATTTCTCCCTATCAATACATTTTGTGTAGAAATACTGTATTTACTGTGCTTGTCTTTTTTGGTAATTTCTTTTAAATCAAAAAATCATCTTAATAAAGTACTAGAAATTACATTGAGAGTTAGAGAAAGAGAGAGAGAGAAGTGGAGCATGCATCTATAAATTGACTTAATTTATTTGCTAATTATGTCTGTTTAAGTGTAACAGAGATAGTGAGAGTAGTTGCGGAGCATTAGTAAAATGCATTACCATAAAAAAGTCACATCATGATACATGACTCCTTTCATTTCATTATTTGTCTTTCCTCCTCCACTCATATATTTTCCGAGTGAACACCGTCACCAAGAGCTTCTAGCGATTCTTCTCTGGGTTGCAGCTGAAAACGTAACAATGGATTCGGCAGACCACACACCTGACTGAACACAATGAGATGGCAACCACCTCGCTCTCATGTGCTGCCAGGAAACATTTCTCCGTCAAACTCACATTATGTCATCAGAAATTAATCTACAACTTTAAATATCTACCGTTTAAACACAGCAATGCTCTCTGATTTGGAGTTTCTCTCACAAACTATGTCCCATGTCAGACTAAAGAAAGCCAAATTACACCAGCATGAAAACTTTGAGTAAAAACACTAATGCTCAAATACACACACATTAATGAAGAGCTGTGGGCAAAGCTCCAGAACCATAAAGCCAGTTTATAGAGCTTCACAAAGTGAATGCGGGAGAAAGAAATGAGAAAATATTTGCCAGAATTTTCCCTATGGACCACAAATGACAGACTGCAGATGTATTCATAAAGCCCTAGAATAAATAAAAAGAGTCTATATATGAGTGCAAGTATGATACTAATAAAAAACATATAATCTTTTACACATACTAATTTGCTGAAAATTCTATTTCAATTAAGTGAGAAAAGGGATTTTTGGCATCAGTCTGATTTAACTACAACAACAAACTTAGATTAGATGACAGTTGATGTGTTCATAATGTTAAAACTAAGCAATGAAACTAATACTAACACACTAATACACTTAAAAAACTGACCTTTACTTTTAAATAACCACCCATATTAAACAGAATATAAAATATAATAAATATGAATAATTTTAAATATAATAATTCAGATCATTTTACATTTTTTGAGTCACAGATCAGATCAGCAAGAACAAAAATAATGATTTAGGTGGCAAATGTAAATTTTCTTTCCATTTATTAATTAAAGCACACTATATGTACCTCAAAACCAGTCAAAACTACTAGCCTAACTAATAAAGTTCAAAGTGCATTATTAAAGACAAGTGACCAGACAGTAAAAAGAAATAAGAACAAATACACTAATTACAAGCATAGATAAATACAATAGAACAAAGTTACAAATAGGTCTCACAGTAGTATTCAGGTACAGAGTTCAGCTATAGAGTTCACTGCATAAATTAAAAGTCACCGGGATTTTGCCAAGACAGACATGTTCCTGGATCAGCATATTTTGTTATTCCTGAAACAACATTCCTGTCGGGAAATTTAGTCCTGACCCTATCCATACCCCCTAAAACTAACCCTACCCATAAGTTATCCCTAAAATCAGAGGGAAATGATAGGTGAATAACACTGATGTAGAAGCACCTAACCCTGGCAGTAAAGCCTAAACTTGACAAACTGTAAACTTGTCCCTCAAATCTGATGGCTGATTGGAATGATGTTCCAGGATCAACAAAGATGTTGATCCAAGAATATGTTGTATTTGGTGAAATCACCTTAACCATAAATTAAATAAAGATGAATCTTTTTGAAAGCTGTGTTTTGTTGTTTGATTAACATTAAAGTCCCTGTGAACCGGAAGTTGCAAATGACTTTTCTCCAGTGTTGTGACGTATTTCCAAGTGAAACGGAATATTGAACAGAGGGCAGGGTTTTACTTCAGCGCTCCTCCTCTCCATCTCTCGCTCATAGCAGACTAACGGTTTGAGGGGAGTGGTTGAGCGTTTTCAACCCAAGCCGTCAAACTGACGTCATCAGAAAAGGAACGCCATTCCAGACCGGAAGTGACTTTTCAGATTTTGATTAAAGATTACCACGGCAAACAATTTTTTTTCTGTGTATTAACTTGCACGGATTAATTGTTCACCACAAGACTAGTAACATGCGCTAACAAAGTAAATAGGGTCAATTTTGATTTCATGTCTACTTTAATGATATAGACAGCAGGCTGCTGTCACTTTAACTTCTCTTTTGCCTCTTGCGTCGGAATGGTTTAAAATCGCTTAAATGTGTAAATTGGCAAGACTTAACATGCTAATGATAAACTTTCACTCTATGATGTTTAAACTTTGCAATTAATCCGCGAATCATATGCGTGCCGAACTGTGGGGCCTGGTTAAGTAAAACTATATAATGTATACAGTTGTAGCTTAATAGTTTTCTCAAGACATAAGGCACAACTTTAAAGCGTTTTCCTTTCATAAACTTTCTCATATACAGAATGTGTAAATAATTTTTTTATGTGTAAATTAAAGTTTTTATTTTTGCAATTCTGACTAATGCATTGTAAAGGTGATAGATAGATAGATAGATAGATAGATAGATAGATAGATAGATAGATAGATAGATAGATAGATAGATAGATAGATAGATAGATAGATAGATAGATAGATAGATAGATGAAAAGAAAACGATATCAGCGTCTATGCCAGCGGACTATAACATTGTTTTTTTTAATCATTCGCTGCCGTTTTGTCATCTGCCGCTTTAAATGCTTGCTAAAGCGGAACGGATTCTGATTGGCTGTCAATGTTTATATCGTTCATCAACTGGAAAAGGTTGTTCGGAAAGTGATTCCAACGATATCGCATCTCTGTGCCGTTATCGTTATAGTTGTGGAGTGAACTTTGCTACTCTTTTATATTAAGAATGATTTTTAGAACTACATCGTTATCCTTATTGTTATAGTTATCATCCTTGGTGTGAACAGGTCTTTAAAAAACCCTGAAAGTTGGTGTCACACACCAATTTCTTATAAAGAACCTTTCTGTAAATGTTTGTTTGATAGCCATTAAATTTCATTTCAATACATGTCTGTATGATTAACAATCAATCATATGCACAACTTTTAGTTTTTCCCTTCTTCACTAGCAGAATCTACCGGTGAACGGAAGAATCTAACATTTAATTGAATGACCAACACACATCTTAAACAGGCCAATCTGTACATCATTAAACAACTAAACACATCCAAGCAGTTTCTTTCACGGCTTTAGTTATTTGCATGATGCAACTCAAAGGACTACATGAATCATAAATGTTTTTTCTCGAGCCCTCTTTGGTGACTCTCTCCCTCATCATCCAGCTTTCTTTTTCCTCTCTGTGACTGAGTCATCTAATCACACTCAAGGTCTTCTGGATTCTCAGAATATGACGCGTATGAATATGATGTGCATCTGAGAGCAATGTTGTAGCCATTTGAGGTCCACAAAGTTTTTAATATTTATTCTCTAATTTCACATCCTTTCCATATGACTGTTTTTGATGATTTGTTTTCTCACACACTGTAAAAAAATCATTTAAAAAAAGTAAGTAACCTGGGTTGCCTTAACATTTTAAGTTCATTAAAATAAAAAAAACTGAGTTAATACAATGGAGATTGGTTTAATCAACAGAAACTCAAAAAATGATGTTATCTGAACCACTTAAATAATCTAAGTTGATTTGACAAAATGATTTTTTTTGTGTGTGTGATAACAAATCATGAAATTATATATATATATATTTACAGTGCAGAGTGTTATAACTATTATATAGTTTTACTATAGTTGTGAAATCCATGCCCTCACTTTATGGCACAGAATTACATTTGATATCAGCTTTTCAGTGTCATACAAAGAGTTATCGTATTCTTACTAAGCAAGAACAGTTCACAGAGAAGTAAACAGCATTATGCCGAAGACTACAAATCATGATGTGCTATTTTATATGCTATTATGCTATTTTATACTCACGGATCATAACATCATGTTCATTTTTATTTGTGGTTTGAGAAGTTAAAAAGTGATGTCGTCCAAGTGGATGGTCATTAATGTCAATTGTTGTGCATTATCAAATTGGCAGTGTGATCAGCCAATCACAGCCTCTTCTCAAGTGTTTTTATATCTGTAGTTCACTACTCCCTCCTCACAATCTCAATGAGAACACAACAAGCTCAAAAGTGACGTTCCTTCCTCTGAACGTTCCTGGTAAATGAGTGCTTGCATACTATTCGATCTCATAACAAAAACCTATTTTATTTATATTACTGTCAATCATTTTCTCAAGCAAATTTTGACAGATTTTTTGATCCAAGTCTGATCAAACTCTGTGCAGGTCATTCGAAAGGTGCACCAGGGGGGAAAAAGGTCTTTAATGTAGTAATACCTAAATCATAAAATTTTATTCAAGTCTAAAATAGTATTTAACATTACAGAAGCTAAATGCATTAGGTTACACCAACAAAAACAAGTTTTAAGATTAGATCAGGTAGAAATAGATGCTTAATAATTACAGATTCCCAGAGAGGGATCGTTTCTAATGAGCTTCCAACATTGAACGGCAGTATTTTCACTATTTTTAAAAACTTACAGAACCCATTATAACATCTTTCCTAACAGTGCGTTTCAGTGTGGGAATCGTAGAAGACGTTAAGAATTTACTGCACAGTACATTTCCTTAAGAAAGACAATAAATTCACAACAAAGATAGTAGAGAGACAGTAAACGAGTGAGAAAGAAGCTCGGAGGGGAAGAAGACCCATCTTTGGGGTGGAAAAATGGACGAGGGGGATCTGAAGGAAGAGAAGGAGGGGTTGCAGCATAAGTGGTGTTCAGTGATGGATAGACTCGGGCCTTGAAAAGCCACACCTGGCTGACTGCTTTCAAAAGCACAGCTTTGCTCATGTACAGCGGCGCTATGCGTTTCAAACATCTAGCGTCTTCTTACTATCTAAAGGCGTCGCATACTGCAAGTGCAGTCAGAATGCGTGCCAGCAAAGGGAAAAAAGATGCTCTTTTCTTGTGCGTGTGCAACTTGGTTGTGGTGTGTGGCGTGTGTACTTTGTGTTTGGACTTGTTTTGCAAATCTGTCAAGAACATTAGTGTGTATTTACACATGTACTGTTTATGTGTGGGTTTCTTTTCTATTACTCTTTGTTCGGTTCACTTGATGAAGCTTTTTTCTGCAATTAATGGGCCTGGATTTGCGATGGCTGAAATTGTTTTTATACCCCTTCTGAACGCCATTCTCTACTCACAACGGTTTAGATCTGTTATAACAATTATTTGTTAGAATTATACATTTTCTTTCTTTTTTTGTCTTCTTCATTTAAAGCTTATTGATGATGGAAATGAAAATAAATACTTCAGAAAATGTTCAAGTAATGTGTTCAGTTGAGTAAAATACATCAAATAAGTAGATTTTTACTAAGAAATTCATAATAAACAATTAGATTTATAAATTTCCACACTGTAAAAACAAAACTACGTAATTATAAGAAGACTAACTATTTTAAGAGCTATGTGACCTTTACCTGATTTGGCAGTTAAAATGTTTGTTTTAAATAACTTTTTTTTAAATAAACACTTTTGTCATATATTTTTGGTTAGAATTTTTATTTATTAGTTTAGTTCACATTTTTTTAGGTTAACTAAAATCCAAACAGATCCAAATCAGTTTATTGGAATGTTTCAATGTAATCAACATATTTGACTTTATAAGATGAAAAATCATTGTGTATGTCAATGGCTTCACATTATTATTGTTAGCATCATCAATCTTCATTTTTTGGTTCTTTGATGACATATTCATAAAACTTAATCTATAAGTTAACCATATCTGCTACGTTTACAGTGAAAATGGTTTCTTTTTGTGATGGCAATGAATTACAACTTTTAACACTTACAAAAAAGTTTTCACAAACAGTAAAAGGAAAATTAACAAAATATTCAGTTCATAGTAACACATTATTTTACAGTTTCTTTGTTACACGCCATGTTACATGTAGTTACTATAGTAATTACTATAAATTCTGATTCATTACATGGAACTAACCCTAAACCTAATCCTAACCCTAACCCTATAGTAAGCACATGTAGTTAATTATTATTAGTAGTACTTAAATGTATAACTACACTGTAACATGAACACCTTAAAATAAAGTGTAACCCAGTTCATTTCTACATCTATATGCATTAAATAATATCTGTAATACACATTTAACACGCAATCTACTGTTTTTAACTTTTAGTTTTTTGTATTTAATAATCTTTGTTAAGTAACCCTAAAAAAGTCTACAGACGAATGAAAAATTTTTTGGTCTTTCTGACAGATCTGACATGAATCATCTTCTGATAAGAGTCAAATCTGGTGTGTTGAGACGCTCGCCGGAGTTATAATGCCCTCGTGAACTTGGCCTGATTTTATCTCTCTCTATCTCTCCTCCCTTTTTTATGGGGCGACTGAGTGACCAGGTCAGCTACTGTTCATTCTGCCCACATAAACACTCCCCAGTGCCCATTTCAGACCTGGATTGAGCCAAAAAACAAACAGACATTTTATGCTCACGACTGCAAATACAATCAAACTCATCGGCTGATCCACAAGCCCATATTATTGTCACGCAAACACTTAAATCATGATGCAAAATAAATAGCTATATCACAGTAACTTGGCACAAATTTCAGGCACAGCATCGTCCCCGTTCACTCCTCATGCTATAAGTGGAGTATATGAGGACTCAGATGAGGGCTGATCCCGATTCTACACTGGGTATTAAGTAGCGTTTGTGCTCTCCAAAGCCTGTCCTACCTATTAACCCCTCTGATGTGCTTTCTCATGATAATCAGCCTGTTACCCACCGAGGAGCAAGGAATTGTGGGATGTTTTCAGAGGAGAAACCCCCCCCACCCCCCCTCCCTTGATGCACATGCTCTCTCTCTCTCTCTCTAACTCACACACTGAATCAAGCATGTAAGATGCTTTTTCAGAGAACCCATGAGCAGGAATATGAAAAATAAACTGCTGAGACGTTTGTTTGAAACGCACCAAAACATCTACATCTCTCAAAGCAGACCAAAAAAAGCAGAGTTATCGTAAAAGACAGCACATGTCGAGAAAAACGTTTGAAATAAATAACTCGCGTTGAAGGATGTGCTCAACTTGGAACAAGAACCAGAAATATTTTCAAGAAATATTCAAGTCCATTTCCCAATTCTCCCTAAATTATTAACACGCAAAACACTTTTGCCATGACAATAAACAAGCTTTAATCGGTCAAACCATTGTAAAGATCCTCAGAAGCAAAAGATCCTCCTAACCAGAGGCAAAGCTGAAAAACGAAACGGTCTCACACATCACAATATGCGTTTCAACATGCAATGTCAATAACAAAAGCACTGTCTCGTGACGATCTCACTTCCATTTCCTTATTATGAAGCTCGAGGCAGTGGCAGTAGAGAGCCATGATGGAGCACAACCACCAAACAAGAGCTCGTCACAACCTGTTCTTTATCAATCACTGTTAGAAAGACATTTGCAAGCTCTTTTCACACAGCTTAAGTCAAATGTTTCGTTTAGATTCAGCATTTCAACGCACACAGCAACACAAACAAGTGCAAGAGGTATAACAAAGCAAAGCCAAATAGAAACTTTTACCCAATAATGCAGGTTTTAACCATCAATGCATCTTTTTGAGAAAGAGATGTCACACAGCTACAGGTGTTTGAGCACGTGGATATAGTGCTGCAACTACATTGACTGGTGAATTAAAGATTGGTCGCAGTTATGCTCATACAAAAGCAATGACAAATTAACTTTGATTGCAATTTCTGTCCCTTACAAACCACTTCAAAGAGCTCTCTGCAATGCAATGTAATGCAAACAATGGGTAACACTTTAGTTTAGGGGCCAGTTCTCACTTTTAACTATAGATGCTTATTAGCATGCATATAACTGGCTGTTTATCAGTACTTATACATCACATATTAATGGCTTATTCTGCATGACCATATTCTACATCCCTTAATCCTACCCAATGACTAAACTTAACAACTACCTTACTAACTATTAATAAGCAGTTATTGGGAGTTTATTGAGGCAAAAGTTATAGTTAATAGTTTGTTAATTGTGAGAAGTGTGACCAAAAAACCAAGTTTGACCAAAAGAAGTGTAATTATTGAAGTCAAAACTATTTCAGCAAAATGTTCCCCCTTAATTTCATACGTTTTCAGTGTTTCAACTGCATTTTCGTTATTAGTAACAATATTCGTAATGGCCAAACAAATTGCAGATTGTAACTTTGCTACCAACTTCAAAGCAGCAATTAAACTTTATAGTGGGTTACATTTTTAAAGAAATATGAGAAAGATGTCACAGCTACAGGTGTTTTGTGCATGTGGCTGTTGCAATGATCTTTACGGATGATTGATTAGTAGATTTTATAAACATATTTGCAACCAAAGGTCAAAACTTTTCATTTTATCCCTTGAAACCTTTCAATGAGCTCACAACACTGTAAACATGCGTCCATCATTCTAACAACATATTTGTGTCCATCAATGAACTTTTTATTATTAAAATAATACATGCCATTTGCCCTGAATTGCAGATTTCCTTCGCCAATGACTAAATTAAATGGTTAGAAAAGTATAATAAACTCATCGCTGCAAGTGGCACGCTTTGATTTTAATTACGAAATGAATGCAGAGCGTAAACTTATGTTTTCAATTTGGTGGGTTTAATTTGTTTACAGTGTAAACAAAGTTCACTGGTGCCTCACAGTTTAACACACACACACACACACTGGGATTATTTCTTAGCAGAAAGATTCTTAAAAATGTGCCACACATATGACCACAATGCCAAGCAACATGTAAATGAACATTAAAACGAGGTTCCCCACACCTCAAAGTCACCGCTTGACACTCTTGTTTGTTAAGTACCTCTTCTTAGGAGCACACAAACAAACATTATACAAAAGTCACAATCCGCCCAGGAACATCCGATCTGTAGCAAACAAATGACGAACAGCAGATAAGCCATAGCAGCATGGAGGGAGAGCAACAGTACAAGACAAACCAGACACAAAATAGTTGTATATTTACAGCCCAGAGAGATTTTCTCATATTAAGGAGTGAACTATTAATAGACAGACGCGTTTGTATAAACTTAATGTTTGAAAGTCAACAGGAACGGTACTTCAGCTCGCGTGTGTCTACAGCACAGGCATAAATATTCAGAAATTAATTAAAATTCAACTATTCACTCCAAAGTCACACTGAACACCAACCGACACAGCCAAGCCGATGATCGATCAAACGCAAATGTAACGGTTTGTAAACAAATTCCATCCGCGCTGTATTTATCGATGAAGTTTGCGAAGCGCGAGCGAACGTGCAATTAAAAATTAAATACCCGGAGCCTCAACAATGTTTTACAAAAATAAGCCAAAAATAAATGACGTCGGCTCGGGAGAAAATATCAAGGGTGTTATTACTATGAAGCACTCTTGTATCATCTGCCATATCGATCAGCGGCCGAACGAGCAGTATTAATTATCGGGATCTCATTAAAAAAACATGCACACATCAGACCGTGCAGCTACATTATGAGGACTTGCAGAAAAAAAACGAGCAGTTGCCACCAAAAACTTTCCAGCGCCGCATTAGTCAATTTCACAAGGAACCGCCGTCACATTCCAGCACCGACTAAGCGCAAACCTACCGTGGGAGCCCCACGCCACCGTTCCCGGTCTTTCTCCTCTTGATCTGTTGTTTTATTATTTTTTCCAATTTTTTTCTCTAATTTTTCTTTTTTCGGGGCCTGAGTGTCTCGCGCTCCTCAGGCTGCAGCAGCAGAGTTATGGGGCGCGCGAGCATTGTGGGAGTGTGACGTCAGGCCACTTTCACAAACTTTTCACAGGGGCTGGTAAACTGTTGTGCGCGCGCGTGCGTGTGTGCGTGTTGTGTGTGTTTTTTGGGGTTGTAGTTTACACACCGTTATGATTAATGGTGGATAGCGGCGGGACAGATGAGTCTCATCGCTGAATCGCTGTATATCGAAAGTAAAAGGATTGAGACAGCCGATAGCGTTTTTAAATTATTTAATGCAGGCATGTTTAATGCAAGGTGACTAAGTCAACAAGCTCTTTATTTTATACAGGACGCCGCGCTGTTTTGTAAAGCAATACAAACTTTTATCGTGACTCTTTTGATTGGTAAATCTCTATTTAAGCAGTAGTCATAAGTAGCCTAATTAAAAGTTGGAATAAACGATTAATTTAATGTGTTTACATAAGTATGGAGGAAGTATAATGATTTGCATGAAGTTTTATTGATGCTTTTCTAAATTTTGATTGGATTTCTGTAAATAATTTCAACTTTTAAACATTTTATTTAAATAAAATCAAAGTAAAGTAAAATGAGGTGATACACTGTTAAAATTCATTTTCATGATTTGTTATCACAAGATTTTTTTTCTTTTGTCAAATCAACTTAGATAAACCTTCATTGTATTAACTCAAATTCTTTATTTCAATGAACTCAAAATATTCAGGCAACCAGGTTACTTGCTTTTTTAAAGTTAAACCAACAATTATTTTGCAGTGTAAGTTTATTCCACTTTTAGAAAAAAATAAATAAATAAATAAATATGAAGTTTACACCTTAAAAACTTACCATATAGTGAGAAACGACAGACATTATTTGTGACAGGTTAAATGGAGGAAACATTTTACAGTGTATAATTTGTATAAATAGAAAACTATTTGGTTTATTGTATAGGAGGTATACTGAAGTATTGTTCTTATTTAGGCTATATTGTTTATGTTTTGCAAATATGAAATAAACTTAAAATGAGCATTGGAGTCACTGTTTATTTAAAGTGTCCTTTTAGTCTAATAAAAATTAAAATATAGATAAAAAAATGAAATCAATTTGCTGAACCACAAATAGTCATACAACCTTTATTTACCAATCTTAAACAAACTTTGGATGATCTTCAGAACCTCTAGCAAAGTCCAAAGTTGAAGTTTTCTGCCCTGACAGGTGTTTGTGTTGTAGTGACCATCAGATATTGTGGAGAACAATTTAATAAGCAAAAACAAAAACACAAAAAATAGTAATTAATCAAACAAAAGCTTTGAGAAGATGATGATTATATGGGGAAGCCATGTAAAATGATTCTGTATAATTGAATTACATTCCAAATAGAAATCAAGACATCAGGCATAAACATGCTCATTCACAAGCAAACAAACTTTGGACTTTGGACTTGAAACGTCTGGAGTGTCCTGTTGATATTTCCTCACTCTAAATCTGGTCAGATTCAATTCTCAAATGATTATTGAACAAAATAACTTCTCTTTAGAGAATTAATCAAGTATTAACATCAAGTAACATTCTATACCGCTTGAGCGATTACATGTGTGTGTGTGTACGCCTGAAGAGAATGTTGGATTTAATGAAGGATGAGGAGGGCAAGTCCCACGTGTAGTTTCCGATGCTCCCGTTTCACCTTGTGTTTTGGGGGAAGAATCACTTCCAGGGCAAACCAGCCCGTTTCCTCACCACCCCAACCCCCTCCGCCCAGCGGGTGTGTGTGTGTGTGTGTGTGTGTGTGTGTGTAGGGGGTGGGGGAGCAAGGGTCTTCAATAAGCCTCTCGACATGCTCAATGCAAAGGGGCGAAACCTTTCCGAGTTTTTATGTTAAAAAAAAGAAGAAGAAAAGAAGAAAACCCTCCAGGAGCGTTTCTAGCATGCACCTGAGTGGAATTAAATGTTTTCACGAAGGTCTCAGTACTTTTTTTGCTGAATGTGAATTGATGAGATTTGTTGTTAAACTGCTCAAAAAATGTACACGGAAAATGTTTGGATACTGAATGATAATTTGGAGTGATAATATCAGGTAGTTTTGAAACGGAATTGTTGCGGTTTTGGTGAGTCGGAAGAGATGTTAAGCACATCTGAATTGCTTGCAAAATATTTATGCTGAATTTCTTATGAGCCTTTTCCTTTTAATTCACACGTATCCTTGACTTATATAAAATATCATTAAATAGCTGGGTTATTCTTTGATTCTTGAATATCGGTATGGAAACATTGTTTTTCTAGCCTTTTCCCAGACAAAAATATGCTTTAGGCTTTATATATATAAACAGAAAACTTGGTACTTGTCAAAAAGCTTAAAAAACGTTTCGTTAAAAGATTCTCCACGTCTTACAGTCGGTTGAGAAGAACATGAAAAGTAACAGATCATGGATTTCACCTATAATCTGAACAATCAAAAGTGAAAATATGACACTTAAAATGACTTCCGTTTGACTAATGGTTAAATCATATTAAATCATATAGCCTATTTTAATTAAATGGCATTAATTTATTTAGATACTAAATAAAGCACTTTTTTTACACTGTGAGTTATACAGCAGAATTTACAAACAATGCAAAAGAATAACAAACTTGTAACAGTTTGTACACCACATTAAATGTAGACTAATTAGATTTAGTCATATTTTAAAAGACGTTAGTCAAGGAAAAAAGATCAAAAAGGGGAAACCCAAATGACTGTAAATTATATGTGGTATGAGATGATTAAAGGTTAGGAACTGGGGCTTTTATACAATTAAAAAAGACACAGAAAGAACCCCAAATTACTCATTGATCAAATAGCAAGTGGATGAACTCCTTGCACCTATTTTTATTTTCCTAAATGTTTAAAGATGCTATTGCTGAAGATCAGATGCTCGTGTAACATGGCTATCATATATTTTTTTAAAAGTAAAGAACAATTTAAATAGCAAGAACAAATACATTTATTACAGCTATTACACAGGATTATATAACATAACTGAATAAACTCTTTTAAATTTGCAATGTGAAGGGCATTAAAATCATTCAAATGTGTTGTGGCCATTTTTTTATTTTTTTTTTTAAAGAATTTGATTGAGGATGAACTGACTAAATTTTAGTAATTGTTAAAACAGCTGGTTTAGAACAGGTGTTTATGCCACAACAAAGTTTATTATTATTTATTATTTTATAATTCACTCTTAAAAATAATGGTTCTTTATTGGCATCTATGGTTCCATCAAGAACCTTTGGCATCCATGGAACCTTTCCATTGCACAAAAGTTTCTTTATATCAGAAAAAGGTTCTTTAGATTTTTTCAAATGTTCTTCAAACTAAGAAAATATGGTTCTTTTTTTAAGAACTGTTGACTGAAGTTGACTGAAAAGTTCTTTGAGGAACTGGTTCTTTGAGAATGGTTCTTCTATGGCATTGCTGTGAAACCCCCCTTTTGGAACCTTTATTTTTAAAGTGTTGCTACTAGAAATTTTTAAAACTACACATTTTCCGAACACAGTTTATGTGTTCCATCTGTACTGTTGTGTTCCTTTCATCTTCAGTGAAATGTATCACTGTGTAATTTTTAGGAAATAAAACATAAATGTAAATGTTAAGGCATGACGTGTTACTTATCGATGATATTCATTGAATGATGAATGATATGAATCATATGAATGATATTCATTGCTTGCAGTAATTGTTATGGTTCTTGGTTCTACCAAAATATCCACATTTCAGTGAGATACACTGTGTTTTCAGGCACCAGTCGAGTATATCTGAACCTTCACTGCACTCAGTCCAGCGGTCAGAGGCGACAGAAGGATGTGAAGAGAAGGTCAGGTAAACTTCACACGCCGTAAAGTCAAGGTGAGAGGCTGCTGTTGAGTGAGCGAGCTGAGAGCGGCTGTACTTTATCCAAACTAAAGACTTCAAATCATCAGTTCATGAAGGAATAAATAAATAGAAAGTTAACTTTATTAACAGCAGGCTAGAAAAACCAAACAAATACATGAATAACCTTTATTTACAACATATTATAGAGATGTATCATGAACCTGTCATACAGTAGTAACAATGCATTATTAAACCTAACAAAATTGAAACATTAAAGCCGTGAGCCTCAGAATTGAGCAACAGAGAAAGTCCTGATTGCTTTGTATTATTCAGGGAGACTGAGGAAAGAACATGCAAACACATTCACATTTACAAGTGTACAAAGCTGCGATATTAAAATGACAAAGATATTCCAATATCTTTATATTGGATATATATCTAATATATGGAATGATATGCAGTGAGGAATATATCCTTACAGGTTATGGAGAGATGATTCAGAAACACTTTACATAAGGTTCATTTGTTAACATTAGTTAATGTATTAACTAACATGAACTAACAATGAGCAATTAATTTGTTACTGTATTTATTAATCTTTGTTAACGTTACTTAATACAAATACAGCTATTCATTGTTTGTTCATGTTAGTTCACAGTGCATTAACTACTGTTAACAAGATTTTAATAAAGTATTAGTAAATGTTGAAATTAACATTAACAAAGATTAATAAAAGCTGTACATG
Organism: Abramis brama; assembly: GCF_963993115.1. Lineage (NCBI taxonomy): Eukaryota > Metazoa > Chordata > Actinopteri > Cypriniformes > Leuciscidae > Abramis > Abramis brama. The sequence goes on along the minus strand of NC_139984.1, from coordinate 14,575,418 downwards.
TGCAGTTCATTATTAGTTCATGCTAACTAATGTATTCAACTTATGTTAATGAACCTTATTGTAAAGTGTTACCGATTCAGAGTGTTTATCCAAGGACATATTCATATTCACCTCGGTACAGGGATTGATATTACCAGGAAATGAATAGTTGAGATATTAGTTTAGGAAATTATCTGATCATATTTTGCTGCATGGGAAAAAAAGAAACGTACCTAAGCTTTAATTGGAATACAATGTACGTTTCCTAAAATGTGGTGTGGTGAATGATTCAAAAGTGCAGCATATTTACAATGATGTGACCAAATATTTAGGTGAAACTGAAGCTTGCCTACCACTTTGAAAACACTAAATAAATATGCTGAAGCCAAATGTAGAACATGACCAGCTTGATTGAGTCCAGAAGGATGTCGTTCAGAAATCAAAGAGTTCGTTTAATTTGGGAAGTTGCTTTCTCTCTCTCTTTCTCTCTCTCTCTCTTTCACACACAAACAAGCCTACACACACAGCTTCTGTTAGACATCAGCATCCGCACACATTTTGGTCACAATGATCTTTGTCTTTTAGTTCTTAACCCAAACCCGTTTAAAAAGGAGAGCCAGCTGAGGACTCATGAAATGCTTGTATGTTTATTTATTTATGTTAGTTTTTTTCTGGACTTCAGGTTGATTACAGTGGAGTGGTGGTCTGTCATTTAGACGCTCCAGATCGATTTTAAAGTGCTCTGTGAAACGCCACACACCACACTGCCGGCCCAGTAAAACCTCTCCTCTCTCTCCACCTCAAAAGTGCTTGTAAAAAAACCCTATTATGAGGAACAAGGGGAGAGTGAGTTTCAAAGCAAAGTCAACCCTCCATTCCTGCAAGACCAGCTCCTAATTGCTCTCTGATTAACCATGGGACTCACAAAGCCAATATTTGGCTCTTTATACGAATGCCATGATGACAGGAAACAGAACGGGGGGAAACACGCACATGCACACTAAAAAAAAAAGCCTGAGAAGTGTTTGAAGGGTATTGGGAACATCTGTGGCTGTTTATGAGTAACTAGCCGGTAGTCAAACCTCTAACAGGTTTAGGTGTCATCCTAATTCCTCCCGTTTTCCTTCTGTTGATTTTTGCCTCTCGACACTACGCTTCTGTTAGTTGGTTTTATACAAAATCCAACACATTTACCCAGAGGATCCTTCCACCTTCGACACAAGTTATGCCAAAGCCCTGCACAAAACATCTATGACAACAATGGCAATTAAGTAAGGGGTGATTTGTACACATCTGGAGTGGATTTCCTCACCAGAACGGTCCCTGGCGCACAAAATCAGCTCTTTGGCTGCCTTCTCTCCCTCTATACTGTTGAATTGGGGACTGTAGCATGTTTTTTATGTGTTTGGTTAAAAGCAGATGGTTGGTTTATGTTAGCTCAGGAAGGCGATGCACAGCTTCGACGCACTGTCAAACCACCGATCACGGAAGCCTGCGCTTTGCGTTCAGAGACTGGGTTTGGGTGATGACAATGTTCCACACTTTAAATCAGACAATGTGACAAAAGGTGCATCTGAAATCACATGTCTGAGTCGATATACTACATGTGATGAGGAACAGACTTTGTGACCATTAAAAAAAGTTTGTTTTATGCCTATATGAATCTGTATGGTGTGAGAATATAATGTGTCTCTGTGCTGCCATGCAGTCACAATTTCTCTTCTGTGGCCTCACGGGATAGTAACGTGTCCATCAGATGCACACATTTCACCTACTTTTTTAGGAATACTATGAATTCGGACATACTATTTTAATTGTTTTTCACCTTCCAGGGAATTAGGCATGTTCAGATGTATAGGGAAATCTGTGTTTAATGCTTTTCTAAGGAAAAGGAATGTGAAAAATACTGTAAAGACATTGTCTGGTAAATCTACAATATGTTCTTCATGTGGTAATATCTAAATTAACTGGTTTTATTGAAGTAATAACAGTCTTTAATATGAACAAAAAAATGGTCGGTTTCAAACTAATTTCTCAAAAACTAACCAAATTAACACTGTTTTTTGAGACAATTGCTGTTGATGCCTCAACAAGAGTTAGTTTTTTTTTTTTTTTTTTTTTTTTTTGAGGTAAATCATTTTAGAAAGAGGTTACTTTGAGCTCTTTTTATATATTAAGATAAAAAAAAAAAAATTTTACATAAAAAAGATTACGTAGGTACTTCACCTTACATTGTAAATAAAGTTGCTGCCTTAAATTTTTAAATACAATTAACTTGGATGTTTAAGTCATTTCAACTTAAATTATGTTAAACTGACTTAAAATGAGATTAACTTACAAAAAAGTTGAAAATTGCTTAAAAGATTTTGATGAGTTTAAAGCAATGTAAAAACATATGTTGTCATAACTTATTGATCATATAATTTTTTTTGCAGTGTAGAAATAACAACTGCACATTTTCTTTTAAAGGGAAAGTTTGCCTATTAATGAAAATTCTGACGTAATATTTTTATATATTATTTATAGCCGAACTTTCATTTACTCATCATGTTGTTCCATATAGACTTTCTTCTGTAATAAGATATTTGATGAATGTTTTACCTGTTTTTGGACCCTATTTATTGTATGGATAAAATATAGAAATGCCTTCTTTTGTGTTGAGCAGAAGAAAGAAAATCATACAAATCTGGAATGACTTGAGGGTGAGTAAATGATAGATGCATTTTCACTTTGGGCTGCTGAATAAAAAAATTAAAAATTAAAAATTAAATAAATCAAGCTGACTACATTAGGTTGCACCAAAAAAAGTCATTTCAGGGTCAGATGAGACATGATACATGTTGAAATTTTTTTTAAATTAATCAATCTTTTGCTGTTCCCTTGTTGTGTCAGCATTTGCTGAGGGAGTTTTGTTTTTAATGGCTCTCAAATAAAGACCAGAAAGCCAGAGGGAAGTGTGTGGGAAAGTAGTTCAGACTAAACCCTAAGGTAACAGCAACAACCTGCAGTATCAGCCGTCAGCCAGTCACTGCACTGACTCTGTTCAGCACTGATAAGAGACTCGGGTGGACCCAGCAGATGCACACGCACATGCACACATAACCCATCACACACTCCTTCTTATTAATCTTTAGAAGGTGATCCTGATCCAGCATTTGATGTGCCATATGATTTATCCCTTGCGGTTTCAAAGCCATAAAGTCGTCACTAGCACGTCTTTGAGTGTGAAATGATGTACAGGAAGGGATGAGCGCTTGCATTCTCATAGAGGAAACATTTGTTCTCTCTGAGTTGCTGTTCCCCTCTCTCATCATAAGAACTAAGTGCAGGCTGTGCTCGAGCACACAATGAGAATGAGAAGCGATTGTTTTAACCTCTATCTCGTGGCCTTTGAAGATGTGATTCGCTTCCTCACCTGAAAGAAGTTTCAGAACTCTGCACAGTTAGTGAGCGAGAGCAACCCAGGCCTGCTCCGCTTTGTTATCATCACAGTCATCTCTAACAATGAAAAACAGTGTCTGCTGTGTGCACATGTGAACATTTCAATGGAGAGGGGGATGGGCCAGGTCATTAGAGAGCAGGAATAAAGAGAGGGCAGTAGACACAGGAAACAGAGAAACATGTTGACAGAGTGCAGGAGGAAATGTTGAGAGATATGACAAGAGAATGGAGGTATATATGGGCATACCTGTGGTCTTAACGGCTTGCCTACCAAACCCCTACTGGTCATTCAGTGATAGCGATCTACTGACCAGACCCTGTTCGGTTGGACATTATCATATTTCCTGCAGAAGTCGCTCCTGATATGCTTGACCATGTTGCATCAATGATAACCTGATTGGCAGTTCTAACTCAGTTAAGTTGTAGGTATCAGGTAGGGCCTACATCAAACAACAATGAACATTGTAAAAATGTTCAGGTGCTTCATGTGGTAATATCTTAATGAACTGGTTTTATTCAAGTTAAAATATTCTTTAATATGAAAAATAATGACTGATTTCAAACTTGTTTCTCAAAAACTCTGTAATTGGTTGGCCAAACTGATGGACCCACCCCTAAATTAACACTGTTGTTGGGCAGGTTGAGATGTTCAAACAATCAAGAGACAGTTAGTGCCACAGAGCAACAGATTTCACATTTTTCAGGTAATTCAAAAGGGTTTACTTTTAGTTCTTTTTACATACTAAGATAAAAAAGAAGAAAGTATCTTAACATAAAAAAGCGTACTAAAGTTAGAAATAACGACTGCGCATTTTCTTTTAAAGGGAAAGTTCACCTAAAAATGAAAAGTCTGTCATCATTTACTCACCCTCATGCAGAGGTGTACCTGAAAACCCTTGAGTAAAAGTACAGATATAGGTTACAGCGAAACAGACTGATTCTACGACTTGAGTAAAAGTGTTCGAGTATCTGATTTTAGCAGTACTTAAAAGGATAGTTCACCTAAAAAGTTTAATTTTGTCATCATTTACTCACCTTTATGTTGTTCCAAACCTGTATGAGTTTCTTTCTTCTGTTGAACACAAATGAAGATATTTTGAAAAATGTTGGTAACCAGACAGTTGACAGGCCTCATTGACTTCCATAGTATTTTTTTCCTACTATGGAAAACAATGGGTGGCGTCAACTGTCTGGTTACCAGCATTACCAACATACCAACAAACACCTGGGATTACACACAACTATACCTGCTCATGCACTCGAATTTGTGTAAAGTAGCCTTGTTGACAAGTCTGGGTGAACAAGGACAAACGCACAAGTTCTAGTACCTTTCATGCCCTGTAGATAGAGATATCACTTCTTTTGTAGCAGAAATAAACGGCTGTAGAAAAAATTAGGTGCCCTGCAAAATATTGGAGTAAAGAGAACATATACTTATTCTAAAATTTTGTTTAATAGAAAGTAAAAGTTGCTAAAGTCAAACTACAAAGTAGCCAAAAAGATACTTAAGTACAGTAACTAATTAGGCTACATTTACTCAAATACTTTACACCACTGCCTTCATGTCGTTCCAAACCTGTTTGATTTTCTTTCTTCTGTTTTTGTCTGACAGCATTTGACCCCGTTTATTGTATGAACAAAAACACTGAGACATATTTCAAAACTCTAATGGGGGTTATGTTTCCCATTAGCATTGTGAGCTAAGTTGATTGAACATTGGTGGCAATGGTCTCTTCATGATCAACTTGGGCTCAAATGCTTTTGGGAAATGCAGCCCTGGTCATTCAGCGATAGCCATCTACTAACCAGACCCAGTTCGGTTGGACATTATCATATTTCCTGCAGAAGTCGCTTCTGATATGCTTGACCATGTTGCATCAATGATAACCTGATTGGTAGCTTATAGGTACGAAATGCATCACTTTACTGTTATTTGACATGCACATTAGTGTGAGTGTCAGATTTACATGTTTTATATTGATCTGATGGGAGTACCACATGTACATACCCACTCAAATGAATCAGTACATGCCAGGGCCATTTTTAGCCATGTGGAGTGCGTGTGTGAATTCCCATGGAGGGGGGGATGGATTTTGACCATGTTGCACACACATGTTGCTTTTAATGACGGGTTTTGATAAAAGAGCTTTGGATTAGGCATAAACTCTTTTTCATTTATGTAATATCACATTATGATCATTGAAATCACAGCACTCACCAGCTGAGCTTCACTGGAAATATGCCTAGTTGTGTTTTCAGAGGAGATTGTTCAGAAAATCAAAGAGATAAATGAAGTCGCAGTTTAGTACATTTCAAATATACAAACTTTAAATGTAATATCAAATAACACACCACAGTTAAAATTATTATCAACTCATGCATGTGCTTTATATGTTGGTCAACACATCAAAAGAAGTATGTATTTAAAGCATGGCAAAGGATTATTAAAAAAATATGATTTAGAATGTACTTTAAAGTAAAACTGTTTTTGACATTATTAAAAAAGTGAACTTTTTAAAATTATACTTAAGTGTGTTATAAAGCATAGCCATGAAAGTGTATTCTATAGCCTTTTATTTCATTTGAAAACTTTTAAGATTTGAAGTACAAGTGTACATACAACATAATTAAGTATAGCCTACTTATTTTAAGTACATAAACATTACTAACATGTGCAAATTACAAAAATACTCTTTAAAAGTGATATTCGTACTCCAGAATGAGAAGATGAACTGAAAGGCCAACGTCTTTTGACATTATGTATATGTTACATGTGAAACTGTCCGTGGGAGAGACGTGTACACTTATTCTTTTATATTTGTTAGTTTATTCACTTTAAAGTTATATGTATTGAGATGCATAGTAGTAGAAAAGGCTTTTTAATTCAGACTACAACCCTCAGCATGTGACATCCATTTAGTGCAATCAATGGCTTACATATGAGTCACTTTTGAGTAAATAACAAATTCTTCTGACAGAAATTAATCAGTTTCTTCTGCAAAGCTAATAAGAGTTCAGTGCTCATCTAAGCTTTGAAAACAACAACAACAACAATACACATCGGACAAAGCAAAAGAAAAGAAGGGAGACAGACCAAATGATTGTCTTTTTCAAGAATTGTTTTTCTAGTTAAAAACCAGAAGAAGTGCAATAAAGAAAATGCTCACCATTCAACAAAACATAAGTGATATTGAAAAAAAGTTGGTCGTATTAAGTCAGGTCACACAAAGCATTTGTGTTATTAAACATGATCTATCTGACTCTTAAATATACTCTTTTTTTTAACACACAAATTATTTGAAAATTACATTTTATTTTATGCTTACATTGCATTTAAATGTCGCTAAATCTGTAATAGTGCCTTTAAAGTTCCCCAAATGTGTCATTTATACCACAATTCCATTCCAATAAACTAAATGTTTTTTGTTGTTGTTTTTTTTTACGTTTGGACTCTTGTGTCAAAACTCTCCGGGATGTGAAGAGTTAACCTTACCTTCGCAGTGCATTGTGGGATAGCAAACGATCAGCGATGGCGGCGAGACGAAAGCACTTGCAACTTTTCATTGTAACTTATTTGCATGTTACATTCCTTTCCCTGAACTGCTTTATCGACGCTGCAGACGTGGCGTGGGATGAAAACGGATACATTCTGTACTGCCCGTGCATGGGTAACGAGAGCATGATACATCTGAGACATTGAGAATCACACATACAGATATAAAGCGCCTGAATCCGTCTGTGTTGTGTTGGAATAATAAACACATTTCTGTGGTGTGTTCCTCTTTAGGTCGGTTTGGAAACCAAGTGGATCATTTTCTTGGATCACTGGCTTTCGCTAAAATGCTTAACAGAACACTCGCGGTTCCGCCGTGGATTGTTTACCGTCATCACTCTCCCCCTTTTAAAAACGTAAACACAACACCCGTCACTACTTTGACTGCACATTTCTTCTGTCCCTGTACTGTTTTGAGAAGTCTAGCTTCAGCTGGTAGGGTTTTGGGACACAGTTGCTGGTTTATAGCTGCTGCAAGTTGGTCATTATCTGGTTCAACCCAATGTTACCATTGTAGAATTTATTAATGCTTATTTGTTTCATTCACGAGTTGTTCCAAACTGTAGACCATCTTGGATAATCACTAACTAGTATACCAGCTGGTTTAGGGACATAGAGGATGATGAGCCACGTAATGACCAGCTGTCACACTAATAGTGTAGTACATGGGGAAAGTACAGTTCATTGATAATGTATGGTATGCTCCTGTGTCTCAAACAGGTGCACGTCCCTTACAGTGAGTATTTCCAGTTGGAGCCAGTGAAGCAGTACCACCGTGTGGTGAGTCTGGAGGACTTCATGGAGCACTTGGCTCCTAAGCACTGGCCCCGTGGTCAGAGAGTCGCCTACTGCTTCGAGTCCGCATCTCACAGGAGCCTGGACAAAAAGAGCTGTCCGATGAAGGTAATATGGATGTTCATTCTTCAAGGTGCTTGAAGTGCAATTGTTGGCGATTACAATGCAAAATACTGTAAGCTTATGCTCTGCTTTAGACTGCAGACATGTAACTGATGTGGAACTGTTGGATTTGTTGCTCTAGCTTTTACACTTCCTTAATTTCTATATTTTTGCTGGACTTTCACTATGAGAAAATATATAAAAGGGATGTTCACCCAAAAATGAAAATTCTGTCATTAATTACTTTATTATCATTATTATCATGTCGTTCCAAACTCTTAAGAGTTTTGTTCATCTTCGTAACACAAATGAAGATCTTTTTGATGAAATCTGAGAGCTATCTGTTCCTCCATTGACAGATATGTAACTACCTCTTTGACTATTCAAAAAGTTCATAAAGAGATTGTAAAACTAATCCATATGAATTGAGTGGTTTGGTCCAAATTTTCTGAAGGGACTTGATCGCTTTATATGATAAACAGATTGAATTTAGGCTTTTACTCACAAATAAACATTGATCAGCGAACATAAACAGAACAGCTCGACCGTGCTGCATAAAACATGAGAATGAACCTCACTGGTTCTTGCTGAAGCTCAAACTTGCTGCGTAACATGAGAATGAACCTCATTGGTTCTCACATGTCAAGCGAACATACTTGAGCTGTCATTTACCACAACTGATGTGTGAGTTGATGAATGTTTATATGTGATTAAAAGCCTAAATTCAATCTATTCATCATATAAAGCGATCATGTCTCTTCAGAGAATTTTGGACTAAACCGCTCAATTCATATGGATTATGAACTTTTTAAAGGTGACATATTATGCCACTTTTCACAAATGTATTATAAATCTATGGTGTCCCCAGAATGTGTCTGTGAAATTTCAGCTCAAAATACTCCCCAGATCATTTATTCTAGCTTGTCAAAGTTGCCCCTTTTTGGGTGTGACCAAAATCGCTCTGTTTTTGTGTGTGTCCCTTTAAATGCAAATGAGCTGCTGCTCCCCGCGTCTGTTCAGAAGAGACCCAATCCTTTACATGAGCTTCGGATACTCCAGCAATAACAAACGCAAATTTCAGTCAAATCTCCGAAAAAACCCGTAGCCTCACAGCCTGTGCAGCCTCACAGACTCAGGAAGAGGTTCAACTTTTCGACTGCACCTGGACGTTTCTGAATGGTTAGTGGATTCACGGATGTAGTTGTTGTGGAGTTACATTGATTACATTAATCTCATCGATTTTGCATGTACTGTCATGTTTAACTTTTACACAAAAGTTGACAATTCCCATGAGGTCTTTATAAGACAGCTGTGACATTTTTTGGTCAAATAGTGTTCTGTGCTCGTATGTGCAGCCAACGACAGAACAGTTTGCATGCTTTGCTCCAACTTTTGCCATTGCGTTAGAACTGGTTACACTGTTGTCGCTTGCGAAACCAAAGGGCGGTGCCGTGGGTGGAAACGTGCAGTTTATGGGGCGGTCTATGGAGGGACAGAAATCACTCAGATTTCATCAAAAAGATCTTAATTTGTGTTCTGAAGATGAACGAAAGTTTTACGGGGTTGGAACGAAATGAGGGTGAGTAATCACTGACAATTTTCATTTTTGGGGTGAACATCCCTTTCAATGATGGCACATACCATGGAAACACTGCCCTCTGTTGGATTTTTAGCAGATATGCATGTTGTTTCATACCATAAAAATGTCATGACAATGTACTTGTAATGCAGCCTGTTGATTCTGATGCAGGATGGAAATCCTTTTGGACCGTTCTGGGACCATATTGGAGTCGACTTTGACCGTTCCATTCTTTTCGGAGGTCTGTCATTTAGCTCCTACTACCAGCCGCACTGGATAAAGAGGTAAGATTAAGCTGAAACACTCACATTAATCAAAATGATTGCACTCAGGCTCCCTTCGCCTTATTTTTCTCACTCTCAAACTCTGTTTTTCTTTTTCTTCAGGTTTCCCCCAGCGGAGCATCCAGTTCTCGCTCTTCCAGGAGCCCCAGCGCAGTTCCCTGTACTGGAGGAGCACATTGGACTGCAGCAGTATGTGGTGTGGTCTGACAAACTGGTACAGGAAGGAGAAGGCCATATCAACACCCTGCTAAACAGACCCTATGTGGGCATCCATCTGAGGATTGGCTCTGATTGGGTAAGCTCTGTGTCTGTATGCGAGTAGAGCTTTTTCAGAAGTTCAGATCCAACTGGGAGCTTCTAGAATTTTTATCTCAAGTGCATCTTACATTAACAATGCCCAGATCAAATATGATCTGGGGGGTATTTTGATTTATAATACATCTTGTGAAAAGGGGCATAATATGTCACCTTTAAAAAGTTCATAATCCATATGAATTGAGCGGTTTAGTCCAAAATTCTCTGAAGAGACACGATCGCTTTATATGATGAACAGATTTTAGAATTTAGATTTTAGAACAGAATTTAGGCTTTTAATCACATATAAACATTCATCAACTCACACATCAGTTCATTGTCATCTTGAAAGAAATGAATACTTTTATACAGCAAGGATGCATTAAATTGATTCATTCATTGATTCAATTAAGTTCATGCTTTAAAGATATTTATAATATTACAAATGATTTCCTTTTCAAATAAATGCAGTTCTTTTGAACTTTCTATTTACCAAAGAATCCTGAAAAAATGTATCACAGTTTCCACAAAAATATGAAGCAGCACATTTGTTTTCTACATCAATAATAAGAAATGTTTCTTCAGCAGCAAATCAGCATATTATATTGATTTCTGAAGGATCATGTGACACTGAAGACTGGAGTAATGATGCTGACAATTCAGCTTTACCATCACAGTAATAAATTACATTTTAACATGTATTCAAATAGAAAACAGTTTGAAACAGTTAGAAAATGATTCTTGATAAATTGAGAATCACAATTCTTTGGTATAAATAGAGATCACGATTCTGAATAGACAACTAAACAAAATAACATATAGGCTAATTTACTAGAGGTTCTGTCAAAATGCTGCAGTCTGTTTAACCCTTTCACACTTAAGTTTAAAATATTCTAGCTGACCCCCCAGCATGAGTTTTTTTTAGAACGTATCACATTATTATTATTATTATTATTATAAACCTTTATAATCATCATGTTAGTTGATCTATAATGCATGATAGGCGCCATCATGTTAGTTTGCACCGTAATTTACAACACGTCAATTTATCCACTTCTCCCGAAATACATGAAAGTATGTGGCAGGTGAAGGATAGAGTACATTTTATATGTGTATCTGATATGAATAAAATGCGTCGTCAATTTAGATATACTGTATGACGTACTGAGCGTTCTAATTATACCGGTGTGATCGTACGTGTCAAAGGGTTAATTTTTTTTTTTTTCAATTGGTTTGAATGAATGATTCAATGATTCACTCATAAAGACTTCTTGTTTCATTACTGCATGAATCAGCATTTTTGAACAAATCTCTTGAATGAATGATTCAATGACAAATGCATTTTTTAAACAGTCACTTGTCGCCACCTACTGGTGTAACAATGCAATTGAAACAATCTTTATTTGAAGTATCTTTCAAAAGGTGATTTTCTCCATTTTGATTGCTACTGTAATCATCGGTGTTTATATCCTTCATATCCTTAAAGTTAAAACGATCAACTTTTTCGCACTACCTCTGCGATTATTTGAGTGATTGTAAGACCAAAATAATGATACTGTGTTGTTGAAGCTGTTTCTTATCTACACATGACAACTGCTGTCTCTGGATCAGCAGCAGCACCATCGCAGATTTGAATGTTCGCTGTGATCACGCTTGTCAAAAGTTTAATAAACATCATTGTCATATAGGAATAAGATCACATGGGCGTTAGAATCGAGTTTACGATCTTTTAACGATTAATCATGCAGCTCTAGATTTTACTGTATTTTTGATCAAATAAATGCAGCCTCGGTGAGCATAAGATACTTTCAAAAACATAAAAAATCTAACCAACCACCACAAACATTTGAACGGTGTATATAGTTTTATCTCTCTGTATGTAAAGTTAAATGTTGTTTTTAAAAAAATTTTTTTACTTTTTGTTATTGTCTTAAAAATAGTATTAGATGCTGACATGTCATAAAACAACCAAATATATAAATAAACAGGCTATGATTGATTATAGAAAAATAATGTGAATCTCATCATAACATTTGTGCTCCAACAGTATATCTGAATTAATGTGGCTGGTTTTATGAGATTCTTGAAGCACCAATACCGAGTGCAGAATTTTAGACCTAATGTGGCCTGAATCAGACGGTACACATCATATCCTCTTAACTATTCTTTTTACCGTTCCACACAGCAAAATGCCTGCAAGCTTTTGAAGTCGGATGATACTGGTCCTCACTTCATGGCGTCTCCACAGTGTGTGGGATACGACCGTCAAACTGCCCTGCCGCTGACCATGACCATGTGTTTACCGGACCTGTCCGAGATCCGCCGTGCTGTGAAACTCTGGGTGAAGAACACCAGTGCCCAGTCAGTATACATAGCCACCGACTCTGAATCGCACGCCGCAGAGATTCAGAAACTCTTCAAGGGCAAGGTGAGGTTTTACATTTCAACATTACAAATGTGTGAACATGATTTAGGAAACGGAATATAATAGTGTTGACACATTTTGTGCAGGTGAAGGTCGTGAGCTTGCAGCCGGACACTGCTCAGGTTGACCTGTATGTCCTCGGCCAGGCCGATCACTTCATCGGCAACTGTGTCTCGTCCTTCTCAGCCTTTGTTAAAAGGGAGAGAGATGTTCACGGGAAACCTTCATCCTTCTTTGGCATGGACTACCCAGGAAAAAGGAAAACAAAAGAGGAACTCTAATGAAATTAAGAGGTTACGTTTTTGTAACTGTGAAGACTGGTTGACGGTGTGCATGTTTCAGGTGTCTCATTCGTTTTTGAACAAGAAAATTTGGATTTACGTTAAGTACTTAAATGAAGGGAGAACAATGGAAGTTAGTTCCTTATTGATTTCTCTGGACACACCATATGTCCTGTTTTGCACTACTACCTTAACTGTGAGCAACCAAACCAGAACCAAATGCTCCACTACATCTTGCTCCCTGTTTCTTCTAGAAAGAAATGAGTATTTATCATGACATATCGATTATATGTTTGTACTGATGTTTGTATAGACTGGCTAATTTGAGGATGGAAACTGACCCCTGTTAGGGTCTAGGAATTACGTCCGAGAGCCTAGTCAGAATTAGTCAGGTGTAAGCGGTTAGAAATTGCACTTTTCAGTTGAAGCCTATTTAAGAGCACCAGTGATTTCTGAAAATGTATAAAAAATAACATTGAATGCATGTCATACAGACTTTCTGGTGTCTTACAGTAATGCAAATTATTTTGAAAGTCGGTGTGAAATCAAATGGCAGAAATGTTTTATAAGTGTTTTAAACTGTTTGTAATTGTTAGTCATTTTGTATCGGATGACATTCCTCAAATTAGTTTATCAATAAAAAATAAAACGAGCAGTATTCTGTGTGCATTTATGTCCTTATTATATGTAAATATTTTTACATCTATTTACAAAAATCCAAAAATACATTGATTTGTACAAAAATCAATCAATGCATCAAATACCATTGTTTCCACTCAAATGCAGTGGTGGTTACTATACTACTTTTCAAAAGTTAAAGCTGAATTTTCAGCATCATTATGCCAGTCTTCAGTGTCACATGATCCTTCAGAAATCATTCTAATATGCTGATTTTATGTTTAAGAAAAGTTTGTCAATTTGGATCAAGTTAATGTGTCCTTACCGAGTTTTAAATTAGTATTAATTTCTTTCATAATTTTTTTTTTTTTTAACAATAGTATATTTGTCATTGCAACAAAAAAGTTTTAAATAGGTCTATTTATTTGTCAATTTAAAAACTGTTATTTTTAATAATAAATTGATCATTCATTCCTTCATTTTATTAGCGCTTTATTGTTATTCCATTACTTTAATAACAAAACAAACAAATATACAAATCTATAGTGGACATTTGAAACAGTTTTGAAAATGTGTAACTAAAGGCTGGATATGGCAAGCTGTTTTGACTTTTATTCATTCCCAAGATATTAATTCTTGATATCAACAATTAAATTTTCACTAGTTAAAATTCTAATTCTTGAAATCAGGAATTAGATTTCTACTAGTAACAATAGCAATTTTTTATATCAGGAATTACATTTCCAGTAGTAAAAATGTTAAAATAGCTTGTTTGCACGACATCACTGCTGTGGCGTGAAATGCAGATGGAGGGCAGGAAGCGATTTTCTACATAGGAAGCACTATCACAAACTCAAAATGCCTATGTTTTGCGTCGTTTATGGTTGCTCAAATCTATCAAACCGAGATACCACAGGAGCTTTAATTGGTAACCAAAAGTTGTTGCCTTTAGTCGTATTTTGTGTCTGCTTTTACTGAAATTAATACGGATCCCATATTCACATTCTATATGGTATCGTTTGCAGTGAAGAGAAGCTATTTTATCCCATTGCATGATCATTACTCTTTTCACTGAAGTTTTGTAGAATTGCATTCACAATGTTGATCTGGTTACAGTGATTACAGCTGCTGCTTCAGCCATCATATGGTGGAAATGTCAAATAGAAAAAGTGTTCAACAAGCTGCCAGTAATCGATCCATTGATTTGATCCCAGACAGCCTCTGAAGTCCCATTTAGCCACTTGTTAGCAAACGCCTTTTTCAAGAAGAACAGCTCAAAAAAATCACAAATGGGGTAGACCTTATTTCAGCCAATTAACAAAAAACGATAAAAAAAACACCCACTGACTTCGGGGCGATGGAACCGGAGGTGCTAAAATGCTAACTCGCTTTTGCGTTTTGGTCTACAAAGTGATGTCATACCAGCACCACTCTATAGCTTGTTTGCAGTCACGTGATTCTGATGAAGTGCGGGATTCAGATGGAGGGCAGGAAGTGAAAAGCAGAATGGACGAGATGGAGGAAAGTCCGTTTTGTGCCCATTTGTAATTTTTTTGAGCTGTTATGTGTCTTGAAAAAGGTGGTTGCTAACAAGTTGCTGGTTGCTGTGGCTAAATGGCACAGAGGCTGTCAGGGAGATTAAACGTCATCACGCCAAAGAAGTAAACTCAGTCTGCTTTTACAGCCTCATCATATGCTCATAAACTATTCTTACTCAAACTTTCGGAAGAGTTGTCGAAAACTTAGTGATGGTGACACTGAAGTCCTGGGACCGTGGGGTAGGCTAGTTCATTTATAGCCTATCTTAAAGGATTAGTTCACTTTTAAAAAAACTTTTGCTGATAATTTACTCACCCCCATGTCATCCAAGATGTCCATGTCTTTCTTTCTTCAGTCGAAAAGAAATGAAGGTTTTTGATGAAAACATTTCTCCATATAATGGACTTCAATGGGCCCCAAACGGTTCAAGGTCCAAATGACAGTTTCAGTGCAGCTTCAAAGGGCTTTAAACGATACCAGACGATGAATAAGGGTCTTATCTAGCGAAACGATCGGTCAATCAAAATAAATAAAAAAGTTTAAGTTTTATAAGCACAAATGCTCGCCTTGCTCTGTTCTGTGATGCGCGTTTGTGACGTCATGTAATATAGACTAGACGGATTTCAGAAAAATGGCCTTCTATAAGAAGTGAGGAGCATTTATGGGTACAAGTCGGGAACCGGCCTACCTTACATATTTCAAGGGTGCTGAGTCCGAAATTTTGAGTTTTTTACCTTCTAATTTGCATATCAAAATGGCCGCCAAATTGCCTATCTTGCTCAGTAGTTGGACCATTTTCCCCTAGTTTTTTTGTAATTAGGCAATCAAGATGAGGAAATTAAGTTTCTAGATCGATAGTCAAGGGTCAGAGCAAAGATATAATGGAGGCTCACTGCCTTTTTTATGTATATATATATGCAAAATACCAACTTTTAAGGTGAAATTAAGCATTATTTTTTAAGGCCGACATACATATTCAATCAATATCACTCTTAAATGTTCCCAGTGTATATATGATATGTGATGTATTCCATATTACATAATAACTAAGAAAAACACCATTGCAAGTTGTCTGAGATTTCGTTTTTTTATGCAAATCAAGCATTTGTTCTCTAAATTCTAAGACTGGAAAAACCCAGGTGAATAGGGAAAATATTCAAAAAGAGACCACCATGAAACTTCCCAAGTTGAATATTTAGATCAGGACATAGCATGGTCAGTCCCATCTCTGAGGACCCTTTGCCTGAGGTGAATGTAACAGCAAAGAGGATCATAACAGTTTCACATGCTTTGGTAAATTTCCTGTTTAAAAAAAAAATAATTTAGACAAACAATGTCAATATTCCTTAGTTATTGATTGAACTTGTTACCCTATTTATCCAAAATGATACTTTTTCATAGCCTAGAAATCTAGACGCACCCTAGCGGCAGCAAAATGTATTTTGCAGCCAGGGCAGTCTAGCAATTCTCCATTGACTTTCGAGCTGCAAAAACCTAAATTGGGTCAGGCCAATCACGTCGTGTATAGAGTAGGCGGGGCGGGCTTAACATAATGACGACAGAGTTGCGACGGTTACCTGCCACTTGAAAACAAAGAATGACGGCTGCTGCTGGCGAACATCTTTCGAATCGGCTTTGTCCGCGACTCTGGAGGACTTGGAGTTAGGTTTTTCTTTGAGAAAAGAGCATAGAACAGCACTTAAGTCATTCTTAAAAAAAGGAAGATGTGTTCGTAGTTTTGCCGGCCAGATATGGCAAAAGTTGAATCTATCAACTAGCTCCGCTGTTGGGAAAACGCTCTGGTTGGGTGAAGCACTGTCCTATTGCGTGCAGAGGGAATTTGAAAGACAGCCGTTTATCCCGCCCCTCGGATTGAGCCGTGTCTATGGTGAGTTGCCAGACCCAACATCTTGATGTAGGTCTGGCTTGCCAGGCTAACTTTTTCAACCATAGTGGGTCAAAATTTAGGGCCATATGATTTCTGCGATCACGGAATCGCGGACGGAATTGCCGACGCGGAATCTAGTTTTAACGCGGAATTTCGCAGAATCGTACATATTTGGAATGGAGTACCGGTACTCACTAACGTTTATAGGCTCGGCTGCTTTCAGACGCTTCCGTGTCTCTGAATGGCGCATATGCGCGGCATTCAGTGAGAAAAATTTTCCTTAACTTTTCAGCCAAAAAATTATCCTTAATTTTGTATTTATTGTCAACACAGTGCGGCAGCCAGCAGACCATAGCAGGCTGTATAAGCGTGCTCATTGGCTGCCCTGCGGCAACTGCAGCAGCCTACCAGTGAGCCCTGCGTGACGTCGCGCCCTCCACGCGCCTCAGCCCGCCAGAATGGGTGTGGCTAGCGTGTATAAAAGAGGGGCTCACAGGCTGAAATTCTGGTTTTCATAGACTGAAGCGAATAAGCTTGTGGCGCAACACGGCAGGTTACGCAATACTCGTTCCCTCTTCTAGAGAGAACCGAGGCCACGTTAGGTAACCGAGTATGTTCTCTTACGAGAGGTTCTCTCGTATTGCGTAAGTTGCTTACGCTACGGGAACCCCTTGTCAACGCCGTGCGCACCGAGCATCCACTGCATGAGTCCCAGGGGAGCCCGGGGAACACAACATGCGGGAACAGGCGGCCAGCAACGCGGGCCAGCACATGTCATAAGCACTTCATAGGAATACAGAGCGGCTCTGCCGGTCTATGTATAAGCATGGAGAATGCGGCCAGCAGCGCGGGCCAGCACAGTACATAAGCACATCATAGGGAGAATATAGAGCGGCTTCGCCGGTCTATGTGTAGAGAGTATAACCCCTAGCGCAGCTGAGTGGAGAATAGGCGGCCAGCAACGTGGGCCAGAACCAGTGCACAAGCGCGTGATGGGGAAAATACAGAGCAGCTCCGCCGGCCTGTATATAGAGAATCTCATCCCTTAGTGCAGCTCACCAGAAAAGCTAGTAGTACACGAAAGTAGTCTGCACATGAACGACTGGGCAGAACATACATATCACTTAAACTGATAACAGTTTAGCCTGCAAGGCGGGAACTTCCAGGTTATAAAATCTCACGAATGTAGAGGGGGAGGCCCAGCCTGCCGCCATACAAATGTCGTGAATAGAAATCCCGCTGGACCAAGCCCACGATGAGGCCATGCCTCTAGTGGAATGGGCTCTGATGCCCAAAGGGCACTGCAGGTGTTTGGACGCATAAGCTGCTGCAATAGCGTCCACTATCCATCTGGACAGGCTCTGTTTCGAGGCGGCGAGACCCCTGGTGCGCCCACCAAACGAAACAAAGAGCTGCTCAGAATGCCTAAAGGCGGCGGAGTGTGTGATGTAAACTCTCAGCGCCCTGACGGGGCATAAGAGGTTATCACTGTCCTCACTATCGGATGCTGGCAGAGCCGACAGGGAGATGATCTGCGCCCTAAAGGGAGTGCCAATCGCAAAGTCATTTGGTCCGAACTCGAGACATGCGGGGCTAACAGACAGTGCATGTAGATCCCCCACGCGTTTTACTGACGACAGACCTGTCAGAAAACGGTTTTGAGCGAAAGGTATTTCAGATCCACAGATTCTAGCGGTTCAAAGGGAAACGCTTTCAGGGCCTCTAGGACCAGAGAAAGATCCCAAATAGGAACCGAGGGGGGCCGCGGGGGGTTCATCCTCCTGGCTCCTCTAAGGAAGCGGATGATAAGCTCGCTCCTTCCTATTGCACGGCTGTGCGTCGTCTCCGTGAACGCTGCAATAGCCGCAACGTACACTTTGAGCGTGGAGGGGGACCCGCCCTTGTCCAACAGCTCTTGTAGGAAGGAGAGCACCCGTGAAACCCCACATGTGTGTGGATCCAGACTCTTAGTAGCGCACCATTTAGAGAACACTGACCATTTAGACGCGTAGAGCCTTCTCGTGGAAGGAGCTCTAGACTGCGTGATCGTGTTTACGACCCCTTCTGGCAAATCAACGGGTATCCATTGATTATCCACGCATGCAGAGACAGCGCTCTGGATGGGGATGCCAGATTGATCCACCGGCTTGAGAGAGAAGATCTTTCCTCACCAGGATCGGCCATGGGGCTGAGTGCGACAGCCTCACTAGCTCTGGGTACCAGATTTGGTTCTCCCATCATGGGGCTATGAGGAGCACTGAGTGGCGCGTTTCCCTGATCCTCTTGATTACCTGTGGTAACAGCGAGATCGGAGGGAAAGCATACAGCGGGCGGCTGGGCCAGGTTTGGGCCAGCGCGTCCTCGCTCTTTGAGAAAACGTCGGGCAGTGAGCGTTGTCTTTTGACGCAAAAAGGTCGACTTCCGCCCTGCCGAACAGGCGCCACAGTAGCTGGACTGTCTGGGGGTGCAGAGACCATTCTCCTGGGGGAATGTTGTCTCTGGACAGTCTGTCTGGGCCGACATTCAGGTGGCCCGGCACGTGCGCGGCTCCCAGCGAGCGCAACGAGCGATGAGCCCACACGAGAAGGTGTTCTGTCAGTTTGCAGAGATTCCTGGATCTGACACCGCCCTGTCGGTTCAGGTGGGACACCACGGACATGTTGTCCGAGCGGACTAGCACATGGTGGTCCCGTATATGTGGGAGGAAGCGCTTGAGCGCGTTCTCGACCGCTATCATCTCCAAACAGTTTATGTGGAGGCATTTTTCCTGGTCTGACCACAGGCCAAAGACCGATTTGCCCTCGAAAAGAGCGCCCCAACCTAAGTTGGATGCGTCCGTCGAGATAACTTTTCAGTGCGAGACGGCTCCCATTATCACTCCCCGCTGGTACCAGTCGGCCGCTAACCAGGGTCTCAGTGCTGAAACGCAGCTCTGAGTCACTCTGATTCGTATGCCGCTGGACGCCCAGGCTCGGTGAGGCACTCGAGCGTTCAACCAGCGTTGTAGCGGGCGCATACGCAGCAGACCCAGCTGAAGCACTGCTGCAGCTGATGCCATACAACCCAGCATCCTCTGAAATGTTTTTTTTTCCCAACTGGAAAGACGCGGCCAGGCGTCGGATACGGCGCACGCGCTGTGTCGACAGCCGGGCCGTCATTGCCACAGAGTCCAGTTCCAAACCCAGAAAAGAGGTTGACTGACTGGGCAGTAATGAGCTCTTGGTCCAGTTGACCGTGAGACCCAGGCTTTCCAGGTGGCTGAGAAGCACTGTTCTGTGAGAGATAAGTTCTTCCTCTGACTGTGCTAGAATCAGCCAATCGTCCAAATAGTTCAAAATCCGCATGCCCTGACCTCTCAGGGGAGCGAGAGCCGTGTCCATGCACTTTGTGAATGTACGGGGTGCTAAAGACAGGCGAACGGCAGGACGGTGTACTGATATACCCGACCGTCGAAGGCGAATCTCAAGAATGGCCTGTGACGGGGTATTATCTGGATCTGAAAGTAAGCGTCTTTCAGATCGAGGGGAAATAAACCAGTCCCTCGGGCGAATCTGCGCGAGGATCTGTCTGGTTGTGAGCATTTTGAACGGTCTTTTCATAAGAGCTTTGTTCAAATATCTCACATCAAAAATCGGTCTGAGAGCTCCATCCTTCTTGGGCATGAGGAAGTAACAGCTGTAAAAGCCTGACTCGCTCAGAGAAGGGGGTACCGGTTCTATGGCCCCTTTGCACAGAAGTTTCGCTATTCCTACACGAAGTAGGTGTGCTACTTCCCCATTCACTCTCGTCTCGGTTCGTGCTCGAAAGCGCGGGGGACAGCGAGCGAACTGCAATGAATAGCCCTCTCTTACTGTGCTCAGCACCCATTCTGACGCACCTGGAATAGCTTCCCACAATTTCGCATGTCCGGCTAGGGGCAGAATGGCCTCCGGGCTCCGATTGCCGCATTCCGCGGGCTCGAGAACCTGATTCGGAGGCGCGGGCGCAGTGCGCGCGCTCTCGGTGCTTGAATACGGCGGCTCGCAGACAGCGATGGCTGGCCGTTTTACGCACAATGTCCCGGAGGAAGTTTCATGGTGTTTTTTCCCTATTCACCTGGGTTTTTCCCGTCTTAGAATTTAGAGAACAAATGCTTAATTTGCATAAAAAAATGAAATCTCAGACAACTTGCAATGGTGTTTTTCTTAGTTATTATGTAATATGGAATACATCACATATCATATATACACTGGGAACATTTAAGAGTGATATTGATTGAATATGTATGTCGGCCTTAAAAAATGACACAAATAATGCTTAACTTCACCTTAAAAGTTGGTATTTTGCATATATATACATAAAAAAGGCAGTGAGCCTCCATTATATCTTTGCTCTGACCCTTGACTATCGATCTAGAAACTTAATTTCCTCATCTTGATTGCCTACTTACAAAAAAACTAGGGGGAAATGGTCCAACGACTGAGCAAATTAGAAGGTCAAAAACTCACAATTTCGCTTGGGTACCAGTTTTTTTGGATTCAGCACCCTTGAAATATGTAAAGTAGGCCGGTTCCCGACTTGTACCCATAAATGCTCCTCACTTTCACTTTTTGGGTACATCCCATCTAGACTAATATGCAATTACGTTGAAAAGGTCACGCTTGACATAGGCGGAAGTATCGAGTCAGTGTTTACAAATGTGAGCGCATCACAGAACAGAGCAAGGCGAGCATTTGTGCTGATAAAACTTAAACTTTTTTATTTATTTTTGAAATGACCGATCGTTTCGCTAGATAAGACCCTTATTCATCGTCTGGTATCGTTTAAAGCCTTTTGAAGCTGCACTGAAACTGTCATTTGGACCTTGAACCGTTTGGGGCCCATTGAAGTCCATTATATGGAGAAAAATCCTGGAATGTTTTCATCAAAAACCTTAATTTCTTTTCGACTGAAGAAAGAAAGACATGGACATCTTGGATGACATGGGGGTGAGTAAATTATCAGCAAAAGTTTTTTTTAAAAGTTAACTAATCCTTTAAGCTTTTTACCTCTGGTGACTGCACTGTAAAAAAATTAAAATTGTATTTTCACTAGTTAAAAAAGAAACTGTATTTCTGCTAGTGATGGCGTCGTTGATATCAAGAATTCATATCCTCGGAATGAAAGTTAAACCGGCTTGCCATAGGCTGGATTGATCCAGCAGCAGTAACGTTAGATCCATCCCGGCCTGCAGGGGGATCACCTCTCCCGAGTCCCTTTCTCCCTCCCTCTCTCACACAGTCAGACATGGCTGACGGAGTTCGTGAGAGATACGGGTAATTTTGCATATTAAATCGCTTGGCAGATTTGAGAGGTGTATGCTTCTGACGGATATGAAGACGACGGCGATTTTTGGCGTAATTCACAGGTTAAATAGTTGGGGATGGGAGAGGTGAGTCACATCATGTATGTCTTTATGTGTGCTGCTGTATAAATGACACGGTTTGTTTGCCGTTGCCAGGCCGCTTGTTTTGAGTCACTGAGGAGCGCCGTCCTCAATGACCCGTTTATACACATTGACCGCTAATATTAACGAAATTATATTTTTTAACTATGATTAAAAAACATAATTTCAGTTGAAACAATGATGTTTTCAACAGAACAGACAATTCTTGTCTCTCGTATTTACTCTTTAGTCTGTTTGTCACCGTTATCTCTCGCTATTTCATGACAACCGAGACTGAGATTTAACGTTACAGATTCTAAACCAGATTTAGCTGCTACAGATATTTGAGATGAAATTATATCAGATGGGCTTATGTAAATTAGCACTGATGCTACAGCTAGTTAATGTATTGTGTTTCATCGTATAAATTATAATTGTGGGCAATGTAGGAAAAATGCCAATTTGGGAATAACGTTAATGTACTGAAGACTGCTGTAACGTCACTTGAACAAATGTATTGCGCCGTAATTATTTCTCGAAAGAAAACAAACAGATCGTTTTTATATACTCTTGGTTTGGCTACAGTGAAGTTGCTAAAATTGGCTGCTTTAAATATTGTTATATTAATGTTACTTGTAAATTTTAGTGCAAGTTTGGTAAGGAAAATATCATTAAGGAGTGACAAAAACGACTTTACAAGTCTGTTGAAATGTATGTTAGTATATTCTAGCAACCAATTCATCATGATCGAGCAGGTCACTTTCTAGCCTCAGCTCTATACTTTATTTGGCTAGTTGTGTACTTTATTTGGCTACAAAAACTTACAGCTAATAAACATTGTTATTCTAGGTCAACTTCAACTCAAACTATTCCACTCAACCTTTACAAATAACTATGGCTACAGTTATTGCTATTTTGATATACAGCCAACCATAATACTGAATGATTGTGATATTGAGGTAACGTTACCATGGCATTTATAGTAAGCTACTCAAAAGTTCTTGACCATTCTTAATTGCACAGCATTAATATATATATATATATATATATATATATATATATATATATATATATATATGGTACAAATCGTACATGTCCAAAAAACAACAATAAAACAAACAAAAAACATGAAATTGCAATGTCCTAGTCATTTTGTTTTTTGTTAATTTGAATTTGGAATTAGATATGAAGTCAAAATCATGAGATAAAAAGTCTAAATTGACATAAGACATTGACATGACGTCAGCTTGATTTAAAATTGCTGACTCAATTTTTGTTAGCTTACCAGATATGTTCTTAATCATTCTGCCTTTTTGTGAAAAATGGTTACTACAGATTTGCCTCCTAAGTTAACTAGAAAAATATGTGCTGTGTTTGTTTGCTGTAACCATAACAAGTTTATTTGTACATGTTTCTGTCATTTCACTGAGTTGCATCATGTTTTGCAGGCTCTGATGCTGGCAGCATCATCACTGTGAAATAAACTACAAACTCATTAAGAAAAGCCAGCAGATATACCAAAGCACTCCAGAAGGCAACAAAATGTCCAAAAGCAAGAGCTCTGAATCCGTTAAGGTAGTGGTGCGTTGTCGCCCCATGAATGAGAAAGAGCGAGTCGCCAACTTCGATAGAGTGGTCTCTGTGGATGTGAAGTTAGGGCAAGTAGGCGTGCGCAACCCCCGAGCTGCATCCTCCCATGAGCACCCCAAAGTGTTCACCTTCGATTCCGTTTACGACTGGAATTCAAAGCAGATGGAGCTCTACGATGAGACTTTCCGCCCATTGGTGGACTCTGTACTGTTCGGCTTCAATGGGACCATCTTTGCATACGGCCAGACGGGCACCGGAAAGACTTTCACGATGGAAGGGGTACGAAACGACCCCGAAAGGAGGGGTGTCATTCCGAATTCTTTTGAACACATTTTCACGCACATCTCCCGCTCTCAGAACCAGCAATACTTGGTCAGGGCTTCATACTTGGAGATTTATCAAGAAGAAATCAGGGACCTCTTATCGAAGGACCAGTTGCACCGATTGGAGCTCAAAGAGAGGCCTGATACGGGCGTCTACGTTAAAGACCTCTCTTCGTTCGTCACTAAAAGCGTTCGTGAGATTGAGCATGTGATGAATGTGGGGAACCAGAACCGCTCGGTTGGTGCAACTAACATGAACGAGCACAGCTCTCGCTCTCACGCCATCTTCGTCATCACCGTTGAGTGCAGTGAGTTGGGTCCTGATGGAGAGAACCACATTCGGGTTGGGAAACTCAACCTCGTTGACCTGGCAGGAAGTGAACGACAGACCAAAACTGGAGCGCAGGGTGAGCGTTTGAAAGAAGCCACCAAAATCAACCTCTCCTTGTCAGCTTTGGGCAACGTCATCTCAGCGCTGGTGGACGGGAGAAGCACCCACATCCCGTACCGTGACTCTAAGCTTACGAGACTGCTGCAGGATTCCTTGGGTGGAAATGCCAGAACGGTTATGGTGGCCAACATTGGACCTGCTTCCTACAATGTAGAGGAGACTCTGACCACGCTACGCTATGCAAACCGCGCCAAAAACATCAAGAACAAACCCCGCGTCAATGAAGACCCCAAGGATGCCCTGCTCCGGGAGTTTCAGGAGGAGATCGCCCGCTTGAAAGAACAGTTGGAGAAAAGGTCTGGCAAGAAGAGGAGAAAAAGGAGGAGGAGGAGGGTTGGAGAAGGAGGAGAGGAGTTAGAGGATGGGGAGGATGATGATGAGGAGGATGATGACGATGAAGAGGAAGAAATGGGTGCGGATAAGAACACCTCTGATTATTGGCGCGAGCAACAGGAGAAGCTGGAGAAGGAGAGGAGGGCCATCATGGAGGACCACAGCCTGGTGGCAGAGGACAAACAGCGGCTGCTGAAAGAGAAGGAGAGGAAGATGGACGATCTTCGCAGAGAGAAGGAAGCTTCCGAGATGCTGACGGCCAAAGTTAAGGTTAGACAGTCCAAACCTAAGTTGATCAACTTAATGTGTCCTTACTAAATAAAAAGATTAATTTATTTTTAAAAAATCTTAATGACCCCAAACTTTTGAATGATTATGTATTGTTTTTTAAAACCTTGTGAAATTATTGCAAATTTTCTTTGTGATAAATGTAACATTTGATGACCCCCCCCCCCCCCCCCCCCCCCCAAAAAGAATGTAATGTGTAAAAATATTATAATTATTAATTAATTATTATTATTAATAAAATTATTATAAAAAAAGAAAAAATTATAGGTGTCAAATTTTAAACTTGAAAAATTATACACACGTTTAAATCCATAATCTTAAATGGATTTTTTTTTTTTTTTTTTTCATTGGGGCAATTGAGATGTCATGGAAACGACTGGTCTGGTCAGTCAAACAGAAAAAGATCCTTTATTGAGCCCTTGCATGAGTCTTTTGACGGATTGATTAAAAGAACCAGCTCATAAGAGTCATGTGTTCTTATTACTATTTATTTTGTCTCCTCGCATTCAATTCCGGCTGCAAACTCGCAGCTTTAATGAAATATAGGAAAGATTCAATAGCATTTGTTTTAAATACATCTGGCTTATCTGATAACCAGTTGATTGTTCTCAGGCCATGGAGAGCAAGCTGCTGGTGGGAGGGAAGAACATTGTGGACCACACCAATGAGCAGCAGAGGATTCTGGAGCTGAAGAGACAGGAGATAGCTGAACAGGTACAGTTTCTAATAACACATCGTATAGGGATTGAGGAGGACTGTGTTTCAGTCCTCAAGTTATTTTAGTCTCCTTATCGTGTGTGATGTGGATATTCTGGGAAGGTGAATTTTAAATGGAGAAAAAAAAGCTGATTTAAGCATTAATGAGTTTTTTTCTACCTAACAGTCCTGTCTGTGTTTAGTTGGAACTGCATTTACAAACCTTACTTAGAAATTCTGATGCGATATGTAGCCTGTCGTTGTGTTCAACAACAATTTTCATCTAAAAGGTGATTGGCTAGATAATGTGTATGTGATGTGTATGGTAATTTTCTTGCCGTTGTGATGTTATTAACTTTATATGAGCACTTCTTCTTGGGCATGTGAAATGCAAAGATGTTTAAACATTTATAATGTGTGTGTGTGTGAGCAGAAAAGGCGGGAAAGGGAGATGAAGCAGGAAATAGAGTGTCGTGATGAAGATACACTGGAGTTGAAAGAAACGTACAGCTCACTGCAGCAGGAAGTTGACATCAAGACCAAGAAACTGAAAAAGGTATTGTAGCTTATATATATATCAGCTTTTATGCATTGGATTGGATCCAGTTAATGGATGAGAGAGTATTTTTACTCATAACAATCATTATGTTAATTGAACATTTCTTGTTTATTCTGCTCTGTTTAGCGCTGCTGCTAAAATAGTGGTGCAGGAAACACTATATGGCTTATACAGGAACTGTACAAATGACATGTCAAAGTTACAATAGCATTAGAAAAGCTGCTTCTGCATGTGATCAGATGTATTTTTAGAGTCTAGCTGTATTCTCTGCAGTCATTAGTAGTAGGACAGCTCTCATGGCAGATCTCCATCCTCCTGGTTGAGAATCATCCATACATGACTGAATGTGACCTCCTTTTGCCAGAGTGTTCAGAGCATATGAGTGATTCTATAATTGGAGATACATTTTGCATTTCAAACTGTTCACTAACAGAAATTATTTCCAGTATCTTATTGAAAACATATTCCATTTTAATAATTCAGTGCTTGCCAAACACAGGTTTCTTCCTTTTTGTATTTTTAACGAAAAAACAATTTCTTCATAGTAATGTTTGTCTACTCTGTTACTGTCAATTCTGTTACATACTGTCAACATTGTTACTCTACCATGGTAACCACATTGACAATTTTAAACTTTTTAGCTTGCTAGCATGCATGCTAAGAGCACATAGCACTAATGAAATCATGATTTTTAAACCTACTTTGGATCAGTGATAAATTCTGTTTTCCTTTTGATATTGTGGTTACAATTTTGAGGTTTTACAAAATAACTTTTAGATTTTAGATTAAACTCTTTTCTCAGAGAGAGCACACATACCTTTCAGTGCTTCAGATCTTATCAGTGAGGGAAAGTGACATCATTTCCTGTATCTTACATAGTTGTGGGAGATAATTCCACCAATTTAAAGGTAAAGTATGGTACGGTAACAGAATTGATGCAAGATTTAGACACATTTTTATAAGATAAGTTATTTTTAAACAATTTAATGTTGTAGAATTAGGAAAATTACTATTTAGGGCTTTTATAAATAAAATGAAATATTACCAATTGAAAAGTAGAATAATATATTTTGATCACACAATGATGGAAAAAATACACTAATTCGGACAACAAGAAATCATGATTTTCAGCTATATAAGATGCCTTTTACAGAAAATATTATATTATTATGGCCTGTAACATCTTGATCCATGACAATGAGTAACAAATTATTAAAATATTTAAAAATATAACCAATATAACAAGGAGAAAAATACAATGACTTTGGACACCAAATGTACCTGCACTTACAGAATCATCCATATATGCCTTACCTATACCTATAAAGAGACATTCTTTTTTGAATGTCTTGTCTGTTTCTGTCTCCTTCATGTAGCTCTTTTCCAAGCTCCAATCCGTGAAGGCGGAGATTCAGGACGCCCAGGATGAACACGTCAAATACAGGCAGGAGCTGGAGCAGACTCAGAACGAGCTGACCAGAGAACTCAAACTCAAGTATGTCAACCCAGAAACCCTCATCATCAGCATTACCCGAATTTAGGCATCACAACATTATGATGTACTAAAATATTCATTTTGAGGTTTGTTAAAGATTACATTTAACAGTGTTGATAAATTAAATTATTAGTGTTTTTAAAAAATCTTTTCAGATCTTATCAGAAACCAGAAAATGGTTTTGTTGCTATAGTGTGTAGAGTGTTCTGACCTAATGAAGTTGTTGTGTTGGACTGACTTCTTGGAAATCTGGACTCAGCATGACTACATTACAGATGTCAACAGTTTAATACACACTCTGACTCTAGTGTACGGAGCGATCTCTGAAGTAGAGTATCCATTAAGGGAAGATTTACCTGACAGGCTGCTTTTTGAGTGCAGTTGGCAGAATGAGTTCGGGGTTAATGGCAAATATCTTGAGTGTTCAAGATAAAGAAAAGGAGATAAAAGAAATCTACTCTATTATGGAAGTTCTTGATATGGCTTTGAAAAACCATTTTTAAGAAAAGTTTTAATTTTATGAATTTAAAAATATCATGTGATACTGTATAACCATCAAGTAAAAGTAATAACATTTTCCTTAACTCCACCACATGTGAATGTACACATCTAAATCATTATTTTAAATTTTCAAGGTGTAAAAGTATAATTTAAAAAAATATATAGTCACACAGTCATGAGTGCTTATAGGTGGGGTTTTTTTGTCATAAAACTTACTGTTTATTTTCTCTGCTTGATGGTCATGCACTTTATTTTTCAGTGTTCTTATTTAACATATAGTTACTGTAGTAATAACAGCAAATTATGCATAATTACATGAATTTAACCCTAAATCAATCCCTATTCCTGACCCTATTGTAAGTACATGTTGTTAATGTACATAGGACACCTTACAATTAAGTGTAACCTATACCTTTTGAAATATTAATATTTTAACAAATTCTCTTCACTGTTTTTAATAATATTATGCCAAATACTTCAAGGTTTAATACTTTAAGGTCTTTTTTCTTCATTATGAGGACAGTTGTATCAATCTGAAAAAATAAAATGAATCTCCAAATATATTCACAAATTAAAAGCATGTTGTTATGGAAGAGGTCATTATATAAGGCATTTTGAATAATGAAAAGATCCTTAACATCATGCCATTGACTTGTTAACATTTGTGTTGTACCCACCAGACATCTGATCATAGAGAACTTCATCCCACTGGAGGAGAAGAACAAGATTGTGACTAGAGCCACGTTTGACGAGGAAGATGATCTCTGGAAAATGACCCCCATCACCCGCATTCAAAAGTATGTAGGCTGATTTTGGAAATTTGAAACTTGGAAATGATTTGGAAAGTGTAATTTTATGGCCATCATCATCCCTTGCTTCTTCACTGTAACGTTTCTTGTTTTTCTCAGTGATCAGCAGATGATGAAAAGGCCTGTTTCTGCAGTCGGCTACAGACGGCCTCTGAGTCAGCATGCCCGTATGGCCATGTTGATGCAGCCTGATGTCAGATACAAGGTATGCTGACACTGTTCCCATAATCCTCCACATGGCACTACACAAAGCCTTTAGTTCCAACACTCCCTCGCACAGATGAGCTCAGGAGAATCAAACGCACGTCGTATCCTTGATCTTTTGTCCTCATCTTTTGATATTCTCCCCGCCCGTCTTCCAGGCTGAGAATATCTTGCTGCTGGAGTTGGATTTGCCCACACGGACCACAAAAGACTACGAAGGACCGGTGATAGCACCTAAAGTGGCTGCGGCTCTGGAGGACGCTCTGAGAGAGGAGGACGAGATCCAGGTGGACGCCTCTGGCCTCCGTGCCAGCCTTGGCTCCAGTCCAGGCCTCAGCGCCTCCGCTGCTGGGTTTTCCAAGAAACCAAAGTCAGGGTGAGAAATGATCTCTCCAACTAGGGCTGCACGATATATTGAAGAAAAAAATAAATACGATATCGCAATATGGCTTAGTGCAATTGTCAAATCACGCAGATTGCAGTTTAATTAAATAAATATATGCCACCGGCTCCAGAGTGGCACTGCTCATCCACACGTGTGCACCCATGATAAAGTGCTTCACCCGACAAGTGCAGAGTTTAACTTATTTTACAGTACAACAGTTACAATATATTTATTTTGTTTAATATATCATTTAATAATAACTATTAAAAAAATCACTATTATTATAATAATAATATTATTATTTTATACTGAATTGGTCAAGAACAGTGGGCATATACCTTATGCTTATTTCTTTCTTTCTTTTTATTTTTTAACCTCTGGCCACTTTATGGTTGCTGAAAGAGGTTTGTGTTAGTTCTGGTAAAGAGTAAACCCAAGTGTGAACACTCAAATTTTAACAGAATGAAATCAAATAACGAAATAACTAAATGAAATAAAATAATGAAATGACAAAATAAATTGATGAAAAAACTAAATGAAATAATGGAATAAAATAAAGATAAAATCATTCAGTTTTAAAGGATTAGAATTCTTTTTCTATCTTTTAAAATTATTTTTACTTTGCACTCCCCAACAGAATCACTTCACTCATTCTAGAATGATTACTTCTTACCTAATATAGCCATTTTAGTTGTCTGGTGAGCATTCCTGTATTTCTTCATATAAGTAAAAGTAAATCGCAATGTCAGTTTTTTTCCAATATGGTGCAGCCCTACCTTCAACCTCTTCCCTTTTATTTTTCACCTCTTTGTTTATCCTACCTTAATATACTTTTTGTTTTCCCCCATAATCCTCTCACAGCCGCCCAAAAACTGGCAAGAAGGCAAGCACTCCAACTTCAGCTCACAGCCCTTTGTCTGGCTCAGGGTCTCCTCTTTACCCACAATCTCGAGGCCTTGTGCCTAAGTGACCCTGGCCTTCGCTGCTCCGTATGAACTAGCCAGCTTTGGCATCAATGTTCTTAAATGTCAGGCAAAATCAGTCGCATTAAAGACGGTGGAAAGTCTCATCGAGCTCTTCCTGGTGTGGCATTTAAACCAATCTTTCATACCACCTTGTTTTTAGATGTCCTTTTGACATCATGTTTATAGTTACATTTGGCAACCTTCAAAGTCTTAAAGCTCACCACAAGATGAACTTCCAGATTTAGTTTGCACTCGAACAAAATGTTACATGTGTGTATGTGTGAGGTCATTGAGACAGCAGATGGTCTCGGCATTGTGACCATACGTGTTAGATTCGTCATTGTGGGGATGTTTTTGTGTGCGTGTCTACTTTTTCCAATTGTAGGAATAACAAATTTTCCACAAAAAAGTAGTCGAAGATGATATTTCGGCTGGTTTGGGCCACTGTATGAGGGAGCATAAGGACATTTCGTGATTGGCCGAGACCCAAAACAACCTCTAAGCCTTTCTCGAAGACTCTTTGAGTCTCTTTGGCTGGGGGAAGGGCCGGGCTGTCGTCGCTGTATCCAGTAAGGAAAGGAGTTGGGGAGTTTGAAGTTCATCCCACTAAGATTATCAGGGTTCCAAGGTGCCTTAGATTCTCATTGAGTACAGAAGGAGGTTTCCTGGTGGTCTGAGAGTCCCTTGACCTGAAGAACCTGTAATCCACACAAAAACCCAAGTGGATGTTTCCTGAATGCTTTGATTTACACTATAAGTCTGTTGTGTTGGGCAGGCTTGTATTTAATGGTTAAATGTTACACACGGAGATCTGTAAACATGAGTAAGTCTTATATCTGTCTGTTGAACTGTCAAACCTTGACTACCCCTCCTTGAACTAGTGAAGGTAATACCATTGCCTGCTGCTACTGTAGGGTTCTCATAGCATACGGTTTATGTATATTGAGAGATGTTAGTAAATAAATCTGCATTATCATTGCAGTTGTATTAAAATAATAATAAAAAAATAATAAATGCGTCTTGGAGTGACATTTAAAAGGCTAACTTGTTAGCATACTCGTTGGTTTTATATTCAAGCAATTGTAGATAGTTTTTAACGGTCTTATTTCCTTTGTTTAGATTTGTATGGTTTATTTTTGAATTTTTGTATTATTTAAAGTTCTGTACAAATTTATTTTTGCATATGAGATTTAAGTATAATTTTCATGTGATTCACTAAATTCCTCTGTGTTAAGCAGTTTTTGGATTATCAGAATGTGTACTGCAAATCCTGATGCTGGTATTCTCATTGAAATGTGTGTATTTCTTCATTTAAATATGCATAATCTAGGCTAATTCATATTACTGTCTGCTCCATCCTGGCTGTATTATTGCATACGTCTATATTATTTTTAAGGTTATAGTATGACATAAGAACATCTAAAGCATTATAAACTAAATGAAACTATGTCTGCATTCTAATACTCCACTTTCACCTTCTTCCATGTGATGCATGAGTTCAGTGCTGATAAACAAACACAGAAAAAATATTTTTAATGTTCACATTGTTTAGAATGCTGATGTCCTTAACTTCTTTACCATCTTTTAATTAAATGATGATTAATATGTTTGACTGTGATTTTTGGTGGAATAAGACATTTAAAATTAAATCTGAATAAAAGGGGATCAGCTCCTGCACAGTTTTACTTCCATAAGTAATAAATGATCAGAACTTTTCATTTCGCCCAAACGTCCTCCTGTTGTAGACCTCGTCCTCTTCCAGGTTATGGCATTTACATTTTTTGTTTTTGATCATTCAAGTTCCTTAGGTTGAAAATATATGAAGCATTTTTTTAATGATGAATTTTAGTTTAAAAAGATGGAGAATGTTTCCTTAGAACTCCTGAAATATTTAAATGGGACCTGCTGTGCTGCTTTTTTTCAATTTTTTTCAATTATCTTTAGTGTGAAATGTTGCTGTTTGAGCATGAAAAAGGTCTGCAGAGTTACAAAGCACAGTGTCACTCAAAAGAGAGTTATTCTCTATATCAGTAAGCACTATTTCTGAATTCCCTAAAACACTTAGATTGTAGACCCAAGTTTTCTTCAAGGAACAAACACGTCACAATATTCCTCATTTAAATAATTCCTGGCCAAGGCATACGCAAAATAAAGGGGAGAGGCCTGGTTGAGCTGTATTAATAGGCTGTCCCAACTCAAAGGCTACATCCTTCGAAGGACTCGAAGTTGGACTGAGCGTTGTCAAATGGGATGGTATAGCCTACGGAGGACTGTTCTTGTCGAGGCTGTAATGGCTGCCATTGATGAGTGACAGTACAACTTTTGAAAAAGTCCAGTACAAACATTATTCAACTTGCTAAAAACAAAACAGGGCTCATAGTCTGTCTAAATACGTTCACCTTGGTCCATTTATATACATAAAAGAGTATAAACTATATAAAATTGCATCTTGGTAAGATGTCAAAATTTGAACAGCTTTATTTTTTTACATTGTATTATTATATATTCGAGTAAGTTGAAGGCCAATACTTGCATTTAAAAGTGTAATCCGGCAATTTCTCTCAAAAAAAATCTTGTCGTCATTAGCCTGCAATAAATTCTGGGGTACACAAGGCTGCGAAGGATCCATCTGTTGTATCCTTCATTGCTCAAAAAACGAAGGACGCATTTCGAGGCCGCATTTGAAGGAGCCTTTAAATTGGGACAGCCTTTGTTGCGGCGTGGTGATGCAATCGGCCTTCGAAGGATGCAGCCTCTGAATTGGGACACATCGGTAGCGCTTGTTTATGGAAAGGGGCGTGACATTTCCCAAACACTCTCAAAGTGGTTGACCGATTACAACACACTGGTCCAGCCGACCAATCAGAGCACATTGCGCTTTCTGGGAGGAGGGGCTTCATAGAGACCAGAACTAAACTGGGATGCGTTTCCAGTACAACGATGTAACTGCTTAACTACCATAGTTCGATACATCTTTGAAGAAATCAACTAGCTAGTCACTACTGTTTGCCGAAACCATATTGTCGCAAATTGGTAGTTCAACCACGTTGATTAATGATGTCACGCATGTGGTGGAGTAATGCTACTTTCAATGAATCTGTTTGAGATCGGAATAATGCTAGATGCTTTGCTATAAATTACGGACATGGTATCTGAGGACTATTTTTTTCAGTTATTATGCTTTATTTCCAGATTCAATCATAGGCTTGTTCTTACATACTAGAGCACGTTCGCACATCCGCTCTCTTCAAAAACGGTCCTTTAAATCTCTTGACAAACTAAATGACGTAAATTACATTTGTATGTATTAAAATAAAAGACACAGATTGTAATGAATGTCAGCTTGCTTATTTTGCTCAAGATAATGATTTATTGAGTCCACATTAAAGCAAACAACAAACTAGGCTTCTAACCACAGGTCGAAAGCTGTCGTTCCAACCACACAACTTTGCGATGTTGTTTGCGAATGTTCGTTAGAACGATCATTAACGACTCGTTGAACTATTCTGATAACGACGGAACTTGCGACCATAGTTGGCTAACCATGCTTTCGGGAAACACACCCTGGAGCGTTACTGACAGACTGGGTAGAGAGGTGCTGCAACAATGAAATATGCGAAAAATAATGTTTTTTGAACATTAAAGCATGAAAACGTGTTCTAGTAGACTCCAAAAACAAAATCAAGACTTTGTAAAAGAGCATAATATGACTTCTTTAATTTTTTTTTCTTTTAATATCATTTTTACCCTTGCCCAAATAAACATGAACCTTGAGAGAAAATTCAAAAACAAGTCTTGATTTTTTTTATTGTTTAATATGCGCATACAAGTAATGTGGCATGTTACATCTTTCATGTATTATTAGAGCTGAAGAATAAGGATCACTGAAGGTGAAAGGGTTTGTGATTAGCTTTTTATCTAAACGTCCAAAATCTGGATTCTCAATCTTCAAAAATCTACAACATCTACAATAAACGCGAGTTCAAAATGATGTTATATTTACACTTAATAAAAACACTTAAAAGTTTTGGAATTTCAATTACATACTGCAAGTACAATACACCAATAAAATGAACAGAAATGTGTCATTCCAGTGTGCAAACTCAAACTTTATTGAAGTTTCTGTTTCCTACAAGCACACAATCATCAATGAGAACTAAAGAGAAAAGCTCCTGCGCTGATGAATTGTGTAGAAATCAGAACTGGGACCATAAAATCACCAGATCCAACCATGGTTTCACCACCACTGTGATATACAAAAAGCAAAGATCATTTTCAATACTTTTGGTCAAAAAATATAAAGGTCCTAACATTTTGGTCTTTTTGTTCTTTGAGTTAAAAAATATATCAAATAAAACGTTTTCCTAAGGTATTCCTGAGTAGGGCCAACGATTCTGAGCACTGAAAAATATCCAAATGCTTTATTTACCTGATGAAAACTAAATTTGGTAATTACCAATAAATAGAATTTCACTAAAAAAAAAATTCTCTTCATTTTCACACGATCTTTACAATATAATGGTAAAGCTTGCGGTATGACCCAATGAAAACGTAAATCACTGTGTGTATCATTCTGACGGATGATTATTCCTTGGTAACTGGGTACAGAAACGATGTTACGAGCATGGGTCAAGGTCAAATGTAATGCTTCCAGCGATGGAAAT
Organism: Abramis brama; assembly: GCF_963993115.1. NCBI lineage: Eukaryota > Metazoa > Chordata > Actinopteri > Cypriniformes > Leuciscidae > Abramis > Abramis brama. Next base: position 14,539,973 of record NC_139984.1, on the reverse strand, counting down.
CAAATGCACATAACCACAAACTCCAATACTGACAAAATGTGGGTGCACTACGGCAGTACACATGCAGGCGTTATTCAATATTTTGGAGAACACAGTAAAGGCAAGGAAAAGAGTTCAACAGTGGAGGGCCAACTTGTGTAAAGGTGCGGTCACATTAGCGAAATTTCGCTGGCCAAAAAATGTCCAATGTCAATAGAGTAGAGATGCACAGCCACTTTCAAACCAAGCGGCCTTCTGTTAGTCATCCACGTGACCACCTTGAACACGAGCTAAATCTGCGTGAAGAACTCTTTCATGCTTGCACGAAATTCCCGATCATATGAAGCAGAAGTCACTTTTATACCAAGTAGCTTTCTTTTGGTCAACGCAACGTGACCGACTTGAACAAGCGAAATGACTGGACTTGGCCAAGCAACGGTAAATGTGACCGCACCTTAAAGCTATAGAAAAATATTCAATTCACCTTATCAAACTACACCACATCCCAAAGTGATGCTACTCTAAAAGAGCGCACAGCAACAAGCAATTCCCACAGGGACAATGTGTTGTAGGTCACGTACGTGTTCGATCGTCTCAACCGAGGGGAATACTGAATTAACAAAAGAGCTGCGTGAGCTCAGGCGACATTGATTATTCAGGAAATGAGCTCAGTCCTTCGGTTCCATCTCTGTACATCCCAAATAAAGGAGCTTTTCTTCACACAGGGATATGGATATTGTGATGTCATTAATTGAGGACTTAATTGTCATGCTAATCCAGTTTGAGAGGAGGAGGAAGAAGAAGAGAAAGGCTTTTCTTCACATCTAATCGTCTTAGCGCTACACCGCACGTCTCATTTCTCCCTGTAATACAGCAGATACATCTTCAGGGGTTCAGGTAACGGGAGTCTTAGGATCTTCTCCCTCAGAATATTAACGGGAGGCTCCACACGAGCACAGCCGCCTTTGCTTTTCTCCTCTTCTGTGCCGGAGGATTCCTCCTCGTCCTCCTCGGGTAGGTCTTCTCTCATTCGGCGGCAAGCCCTTTCCTCTTCCTCCTCCACTTCCTCTTCTTCCTCTTCAACTCCTCCGGGGTAGTTGCAGTCGTCCATGGCTGTGGGAATCATGGAGTCGTGGAGAACCATGGAGTTGACGCACTGGCGGTAGAAGCGGCGACAGAAGCGGCGCCTCTCGAAGCGGGGCCCGTAGCGGTGCATGGCTCGGGCCCCTGGGAAAGACACCCGTCTCTTTGTGCGTCCTTCACCCATAGCTATGGGCTGCCGGAGAGTGTGGCGGATAGCAATCCGGCACAGGTCCTGCAATGTCCGCACCTCAAAAATGGCTGGAAATTTGGAAAACATTGGAAGGAAGAGAAATTTTTATTTTTTCCCCCTATCAAATAATACTTTCTTATTTATCTTTTATATCAGTGTACTGCAGTGTATTTGGTTTAATATACTTTCTTATTTATATTTTATATCAGTCTACTGCAGTGTATCTGATATATATATATAAAATCAGAAAAAAAATTTTTTTTGCCAAACATTCTTGATGTGAACAGGCCTCCAGTCTCATCTATTAGTAATTGATTACTTAATTATAAATTTGATGAGTTACTATATATATATATACAGTACTGTGCAAAAGTCTTAGGCATATATATATATATATATATATACACACACACACCGTATACAAATACTTTCAGAGAACGATAAACATACTTATTGGAATCATTTGTGATTAGTGTCCTTGTTTATTTGTATTGGACTGATTCCTCAGTGTACTCACGTAAAGGAACACTCTTAGGTCTGCCATTGACATTCTGTTTGGGCTGGACGAGCGGGGCAAAGGTCACAGCGATGATCTTCTTGGTCTCCCAGGAGCTCTGACCTGTGCGAGTGATCTTGGTCAACTGCAAAAGAGTTTCTTAGATAATAAGCCCTCAAGTCAGTAATTACTACACTAATTACATCATCCCATGTGAATACTAATTACATGTGTGTGTACATCGATTTTGTGGGAGTAAAATGCAAATATATTTACGTAAAAAATGCCATTTTATCAATTTTATTTAGCTTTGCCCTCCCTCTTTAGGACCCCATGAAATTAAAGTATAAGTTTTGTGGCTTTTTAAAGTTTTTTTTTTAAATGTCTTTTAGCATTGAAGTCATGTATATGCCAGTTTTTATAAAATATACACGTAAAATTTACTCACAAGAAAATGGGACGATCCGATTCCAATTCTGGGAGTCACGATCCGATTCCAAAACGATTCTTGAGCTACATTTTTTTCTTATTAATTAGTTTACCGACTTTAAAATCTTACATTTATTTTTACATTCTTTATCTAATTACTTATGTAATTTGAAAGTACTTTTTAAAATAATTCAAATGCATTTACATAATTGTATGTTAAGATTTTTCAACTAACTAAACATGCAAGCAAATAGTAAATAAAGAGAAACAAAGAAACATATTACAAGCAATAAACAAAGAGTGCTTATAGTATCTGAACATTTTCCAGTCAAGATCCGTGAGTGATTTTTCTCTTCATACACAGCAGGAGATCTAATAGGCTGCATTCACACGAATGCACAGATTATTTTGACATATCAGATCAGATGTCCTGTCCAGTCAGTCTAATCCCTTAAGACATAATTGACTATGTTTACATTAATTCTGCATCATCATTAAAGTATTTTGAGATTAAAGTGGATTTAACCGCTTAAACAGCGCAGCACACAGCCGCGTGCGCGAGCACTCTTCACACAACATTTGTGAAAGAAACCGTGTGTCGGTAAGTGTGTTTCGTGTATTGAATATATAGGGCTACTTACTGCATTCCAAACGGCATAAATGATGCCTTAGTAGAGCATTTGGAAAGTAGAACATTGAAATGCCAGCGAGACTGAACGTTGTACGCGAATTCAAGCAAAGAAAGCGCGCGTTTCTCACAACGTCTAATCCTGTGCAATGAAGCCAGAGATTGCCCTGGTAATTTACTTCAACCTTTTCGAACTTTATGGAAGATCATTTTTTGGATGGTTCGAGTGTTTGTATTTTTTTTATGTGTGGAAGCAAACAGAATACGGGGTTTTCCCTAGAATCTAGAGAGCACAGCACACACTGACATCACGCAAAACTGATCCAGAGTCGTTGAAGAAAGAATCGCGATGCATCCGATAATCCATTTGTTTTCTTCCACCCCTTATATTAAACGCTCATCTTACACACATGGTTTTATCTTAATATTTCCCAATAGACCTTATTGAAAGCAGCACCATATATTAGATTTTTAAGGGGAATGAAAGCGACGCTGTGAGGGATAGACAAACATCTCTTCAGGGGCGATTCTAGAATTTCAACATTCATGATTAAAAAAATCATTTAATATATTGTTTGTATACTAGGGTAGGCATGAACAATACAGTAGGTTCTGCACTACCTGTCAAGTGAATCCAATATTGATTTAATGTCTATTTTCTAATCATTTTAAATATTCATTGAAAATTTAGACAAAGATATTTTCCTTCATGGAGATAACATGGAAAATGTGCAAAGCGTTAGTGGAGGATTTCTGTCACCTGGTGGAAAACAAAAACAGTTTTAACAGAAAAATGACATGTAATTACAACTATTTGACACATTTTTAGCAATTTTATTGTATTTTGAAGTATGAAGTATGGCAAGAGTAGAAGTCACAAAGTCTCATGCCATGAAAGGAACATTTAAAATAAATAAATAAGCCCAGATTTTACAGTGGATTGGAAACCATCTTGTAGTTTATTGCTCCTGCATCATATTATGTAAACTGCATTTATGAAAAAGAGCTACACAGATGTAGATGTCATAACAATCTATCAACGAATGCACACACACGTTGTCCTCTGCTTTTGACACTAAATAACCTGCTAAAATACAGGGAGGAGCCGAAGCATTTTTGGGTGGAAATTTAGGGCCTAGTGATGACCCTGGTGGGTTATACTGTTATTTAATGTTTTTGGATTGTTCTGCTCAAATATATCTTTCCAAGAAATTTCAGTAGACAAAAAAACTATAAGTGATCTATGAGCTTTTTAAAGTGGATGCCATTGAAAACACGGTGAGTCTATCTCTCACAGCCTCGCTGTCACGGCGCTGCTCTGAATAAGGTCTATAAAGTTGGAGTAAAGCCATTGTATGTCTTGCCCCTACTTCCTATTGCAACAGGAAGTGTGTCAACAGAAGAAAGAAAACTACACTCAAAGCATTTCTAGATGTTTCAAAGGGCCTTTAAAAACTGCTGTGGAACAAGAACAGCATGAATAAACATGTACTCACCTTCTCCTCCAGGGGGAGCACTAAGATCCCGCCAACCTTTAGCAGGTTCTTCATGTAGTTCTCGTACTCTTTCTGAACTCCTGCACCACAGTACACCCTGTCATACTGCCGACTCTCCGGAGGGATCTCCAGACAGTTCCCCACCACATAGGTCGGCTCACAGAACTCGAACCTGCGGTCATTGAACACAACCAATTCATGGACAATTTGGACAATTAAAAGACCAAGTCAAAGCTGTTACACAGGAAATGACTCACTTGTCAAAGCTGTCGCTGGTTTTGATAAAGTAGTCGAGTTTCTGATACGCATATTCAACCACATCCGCATGCAGTTCCACACCGTGATTCACACCGAACGGACCTGATGACAAGAACGACAGGTATTTGGTGAACTATTCCTTTTTACGTAAATCTAACAAAGTCTAATGCAGGTTTAGGCTAAGATTTCTATTTCAAATAAATGCTGTTCTTTTGAACTTTCTATTCATCAAAGAATCCTGAAAAAAGTGTATCACGGTCTCCACAAAAATATGAAGCTGCACAACTGTTTTCAACATTGATAATTATAAGAAATGTTTCTTGAGCAGCAAATCAGCATATTAATCATGTGACACTGAAGACTGGAGTAATGACGCTAAAAGATCAGCTTTGACATCAGAGGAATAAATTACATTTTGAAATATATTAAAATAAAAACAGTTATTTTAAATTGTAATAATATTACTGTTTTAACTATTTTTGATCAAATAAATGCAGCCTTGGTGAGCATAAGATACTTCTTTTAAAAACATTTAAATTCATACAGACGGTAGTTTATATTCTTATACAATCATTTATAATATGCTACACAATTTTGCTTCTCAACTAAATGCATTTTGTTTAGCATGTTTAGATCTTTTTACTGGAAAACAAGACACAAATCATATTCATGATTTATTTATTTATTTTTTTACTCACCCAGTATAAGGCCCACCATTGTGCTAAGATAACCCGTCCCACTGCCCAGGTTGAGAAAAGACAGGCCAGGCAGCAGGTCCAAGGCCTCCATCACCTCCGAGTAGATACATGGAGCAGACAGATGGAGGTTCCCATGCCTCCAGGCCAGGTCTTTATAAGCACTGTCACGATAGTCCTCCAGGTAATAGTCCGCTCTGTCAATGGCTCTAAAGGCCTTCTCGACCAGATCTGAGCGGATGTAGTGAGCCTCTTTAAGGTTGTCAATCAGCTCGTCGTTGTCCTCACCCGCACTCACAGCTCCACCCATGATGAAAACAGAAGAGCTTCTAAACACAGTCCCGAGGTGTGCCTATCACTGTCTGTAGAGAGAAGCAAAACAGCTCAACTTCTAGAGATTAAAACTAGAATAAAGGCCCGTTCACATCAAGGATTATCTAAACGATAGTTTAGTTGTTCCAAACCTGTATGAATTTGATATGTTGAAGAATGTTGGTAACCAGAGAGTTGACGGCACCCATTGACTCTCATAGTAGGCTATATTTTTTCCTACAATGGAGGTCAATGGGTGCCGTCAACTCTCTGGTTACCAACATTCTTCAACATATCTTCAGTTGTGTTCCAACAGAAGAAAGAAACTCATACAGGTTTGGAACAATTTTCATTTTTGGGTGAAATATCCCTTTAAGTTGAACTAAAATGGCAGAACATTCTTATTGAGCTTTATAATATATATAAACAAACAGATATAGATTGGTATATCAAATAACGAACATCAAGCACTCCTTATCGAACAACATACACATATTATGATATATGATAATGAAACTGTTGTAGTGGTTTTAAGAGCATGATTTATTTAGTCATAAATGACATCTCCAACAGACTACAGTCTAGCAGGTTAGAAGAGAGCAAAGAATTATAATTAAGACAACTAAATCTTTAATGAGCCACAGCATGTCAGATTTCTGAGCTAAGCTGACATGTCAACAAACTTGACAGTAAGACTCGCACTCGCCTTCAACTACTTCTCTTGCACTCTATTTTTAGAGGTCAGACAATGCCAAGTGAAAAGTGGCACAATGTTGTGTCCCGACTCGAACTATTGGCAGCGGCTCCATTTAGAGCAGAGAGTATTGTTTGTTTGTCGTTTTGGCAAGCAGACAAAAAGCACATGGGTAGCTGACACATCACATGTCTTTAAAATCCAGATTTAGTTCCTAATTTATATGAATGCATAAATGAAAGTGGAGCCTATATTTATGGTGTTGTTAGTCATCATTTCTATTACGTTTTGTAAAATTTCAATGGTCTAAAAGTCATTGATTAAATGTACACAGTTGTATGTAAAATCACACACACACACACACACACACACACACACACACACACACACACACACACACACACACGGTTGGGGTAATATTTTTGATAGAAGTCTCTTATGCTTATAAAGGCTGCATACATTGTATTAAATATAGGCTACAGTAGAATCAGTAATATTGTGAAATATTATTACAATTTAAATTAACTTTTCTATTTTAATATGTTTTAAAATACAATTTATTCCTGTGATGTCAAAGCTGAATTTTCAGCATCATTACTCCATTCTCCAGCAATAAAATATATATTTTTAAGAAGATCATGCTATTTGTTTCATTAGGCTACTCAAGGAGTAAAATATATGCTGGTCGTGTATGAGCTCAAAAGGTACTATGCATGCATAATAATTATAAAATAATCAGCACTGTTTTGTTTATGTAGATAGTAGATTTCAACAAGATTATAGTAGAACACGTCAACTACTAGACTTACTAGTACAGGTCAACAAAAGCACCGTAGACTGAGATATAAGGATCGTGAAAATGGTGGGCTGGTCACTTCTATTAACGTTAGGCAAATACATTTAAATGATGCTGTAAAATCGAACTCACAATAAATTGTACATTATGTCAAAGTCCACCATTTAATCTAACAGATGAAGTATTGAGGTCGTGATGGCAGCCGTCAACTATTTATAACTAACAGCCATGTGACACTTCGAACATCATATTAAGCAAAACAGTAACAAACAGATCGCGCTGTTACACGACGCTGGAAAATACATCTATAAAGCACAAAGCAGCGAGAAACTTGTACAAGGATTCGAGCAAAATCTACTGTTATAATTCAGTAACCGTCATATGTAGGTCACGTCTGTATTATGCTTTTTTAATATCAGTTAACTGCAGTCTGTCTGTGCACGATATGCACAAACACCGACATAAACAAAAGAGTCTCCGCGGCCACAACAACTGGCACTCAGTCATTCTCGACGCGCAGTCTAACTTACATCTTACCGTGTGATTACGGACCTCAGCGGTTGTCTCGTACAAACCAACAATGTCCATCGATTACATTAACGCGTTTGTCATATATTTGGATCCGGCCACAATAACGCCTAACTTGACTGCGAAAAAATTGATGCGATGTAAACAGAAACCAGCTGACGCGCTGACGTCACACGCACGACGACGTCATGCATTCGTGGAGATCTCAGTGACTCGAATCTTTTCGCCAAAAACGTTCAGATTAAATATTGTCTTGGGATTTTTTTTTAGTATGATAGAAATCTCTTGTGCCCAAAAGCTTTATTTATTTGATGAAAAAATATACAGTAAAAAGAAGACTCTTTTATTTAAAATAGAAATCTTTCGTAACATTAGAAATGTTTTTACTGTCACGTTTGATCAATAATTCCTTTTTTATAAATCAAAAACGAACCTTAACGTGCTGGAACCAAAAATTGTTAGCTGGTATAATTGACAAATGTTAGCCTATCAAAAGAAGGTTTCACCATTATCTCTATACACTGTTTTCCTGTCGATTGTCGTTTATATGGTCATTTCGTCACATTGACTCACCGCTCCGCTCCGAGTTCAGACTGCAAACAACACAGACATAGACCAGTGAAATGCTCCTTTACAGTAGGCTACTTCACTCTGTACTGAAGGTAGGACACAATAAAAGAAACGCGTTCAATGGATGCTACGAGAACGACTCATTCATCAAAAAGTGCATCGTGCAGTAGAACACGTGCCTTCAAAATCCTCCATCATTTGAAAAAAATATTGTAAGTAGCACTCAAAACACAATTCTCGCGATTTTTTCCTTCTCATTTTGATGAACAAAAATGGGTTTCTTTCATTTTTAGCGCAAATAAAGCGCTTCTAAGCACCTGTAGATTCATTCACGTCTAATGTGGCAAATTATCTTCACCTAAAAGCACTTTCCTTCATATCTGTCAGAGACTATCAATATAATTTCATCCCACTTCTAAAACGAGTGTCGTATTACGGTAGATACCGACGGAGGGTTTCGACTTCTCATTATGCTTAATGCTGAGAAAATATTGTAGTTTTCAGTGTGGTAGTGTCCCATGTCTCCAGCAGAGGTCAGAATGTGGAAAGCTTAGATTTGGAAATGGTAGCACACTTCCGCCTGTCTGTTGTGTTGTCAGTCATCCAGCTTTAAGTCTATAAAAAGACTTATTTATAAGCCTAGACTGTAAAACATCTCTCATCACAGCAGTAGCACTATCATGATGCTAACGAAGAAATATTTGGAATCAAATATGAAAGTCAAAAGTTTGCATAGCCTACACTTTTTTTAAACAATTGTTATTTGTTGCACATTTTAGTCATCAAATCGATGAATTAACAGATGCAATCATGCGGTGATACAAAAACCTTTGTATCAAAACTTTTGTCTTTAACAAGCAAAAAACAAGCACATCATGTAGGAAGTGTATACTCCGATAGATCACATTATTGACACTTTATTTATGTTTTCCATATATAACACTGAAATGAACGATACTTCCACAAAACAGACATTACTGTTCTCTTTTAACACTGATATCAATGAGCACAGATACAAGGATACACAAACACGGTCACAATCCAAAACCAACTACACACTTCATTTCCAAAGTTACCTCAAATCACGCTCAGCCATAGCTTGTCCTGCTCTACTGAAATGAAACCTCAGCAAGGAAACTACCACTGCTACAAATGTGACTAAAACATGTAGTCTATCACTGCGGAAGTGCTTATTATTATTACTATTTTTGGAAGTACCATTTTTTTTTTGTCATTTTCTTAAGGTGTATCATTTTGTGGCTACAAAATCACCAGTAAAAATAGCTGATCTCTATAAAAAGAATGAAAGAGGACAAGCCTTGGCCGTGGGTTAAAATACATGTTTTGTTTTTTTTCGTAGTGTACTTGGAAATATTCTTTAATACAACAACACTGTCCTTTATTACAAATGTACAGAATCCCATTGTTGTCAGAATAATGCCCGTGCGTAAATGCTTCATCTGTGATACGTCCCATGATTATTTCAGACTCGATGAAATGAACCACCACACAGTTTCATACCTGAATCAGAATCACAGTTTTGGGAAGAATAGTGGTACATATTGTGATTTATTTATAAGCTGAATATCAATTTCAATATGATCTGTTCTTTGCGTTCACCACTTTGCTGAATTCCTATTCCCTCCCCCCACCCCCCACCCAAACAAAAAGAAAAAAAAAAGGAGAAAAAGTTGGCGTCCTGAGTGGGATTTGAACCCAGTCCTTAAATGTAAACACACCCTTTTCTGCAGCGAACAGAAGCGAGAAAAGGCACACATGAGAAAACCACAGAGCTGTAAGCTACAGTACCTACAGAATGAGGGCCGTTTTGGTTATATCAGCTTAATGGGACAAACAGTGCCGTTTTAAGCCTTCTGACTTTTTAGCTGTTATCGTTTCTCATGAAATTACATAGGAACCCTTTTTAATTGACCTAGAATTGGCACAAGTCTCGGAAAGGTCGAACTCTCAAGTACAAGGTGCTAAATCAATCCGTCACCCTACAAATACAAACCCTTATTTGGTTCCACGGGGAGGGGTTACATATGCTAACTTGCATTTGCAGATGCTACACTGCTCCAGAGAACATGCTACATTATTAGGCAGATTCAACACACTCGACCTCGCCGCGCAACACTGATAGCTCTGCTCATCATCACCGACAGCAGGCGTTTAAGAAGCATGCACTGAGGAAGAATAATTCACGCATGCTTTAGGCTATCTCACGTCAGTAGTATTAAGCAGATAGAAATGTTTCTCTCATCGTAGTAAGAGGATATGACATCTGTAGTGAGTTTTCCCTCTACGCACTTTAATAGAAGGAGGAACTCTAATGAAAATCTGCCGTTACTGATAGACAAGGTCTTCAGATTCCTCTTAAAGCAAAGGAAAATGCTGCGGTATTGAAATGCAACGCACACATCTTTCCTGCGGAAAGGTTACAGAGAACGAGGCGAATGAGGCCGGCAGAGGATCTGACATTCTGTGGAAATGGACAAAGATTTATGCAACCAGCGTCTCCTTCGCTTTCTCCGTGTGCGAGGGCACGCCAATGACAATCTCCAAGCAAACGCTCATACCAGCACATTTCACATCTCTCTCTTTTTTTCATTTGAACAAAGGGCTTGTTGCTGAGGGCTAACAGATATGACATCGTACAGCCGAATTCGGATGGATAAGGGGCCTTCTTTCGGATTGGTGACTCGGCAAAAACAGAAAAACTTCGGTCAAAGGGCATTTGACATTTCAGACAAGATACAGATTCACATTAAACGACAACAAACAAGTCAAAAGACATTCGCGATATTTTATCTCAATTCTGTTGTTAGCCATCTGATAGCCATTTGTACCTTTTTTTTTCAAAATATAAAATAAAAAAAGAATCCGCTAACACGCTCTAGCGCACAAAGAAAATCCTTTTAGTTGAAAGGTCATTAGTTGGCATTCAAGATTTTTGAAAAGTGCACACATGTTCTGTCCATCACAATATTGCTGCCATAATAGCAAATGAACAACATGACCGCATGTGTACTATTTAACAAAACAACCAGCTGAATAGAGGCACAATGTTCATTTCAGACTCGCCATTATGAGTCATACAGTTGTCATTGCGATGATTGGCATTTTACACACGTATCTAGTGTGGCGTGTCCCACCAGAACTGCACAACACCATACAATACTAAAGACAGATCCACCGAGGAGAACTTTCAGCACACTACAATGCGTCTAAACGATTAAAAGCCTAAGACTAATCTGTTAACCATTGCCCCATTAATGCGGCTGACGTACATACAGAGGCCCAGTGAGTTTGGACCAGAAAATAGGAAACTCTACAAACATCCTCGTATTCTTCGCTTTACAAATGTACGTTTACATATTACAAAAAAAAACAAAAAAACACATCGTATCCTGCAACCACAGTAAACTGGGTCTGTCTTTTTTTATATATATATTATTTAGTCTTCTATGGATAGTAGTACTCACAGCTTTTGGAAAGATATTGTTTCTGTTTAGCTATTATAAGAGAAACAAACGAGTTAACAATTACACTGTAAAAATATATGTATGTTTATATACTATATATAGTTTTTTTTTGTCTTTTTTCTTTTAAATACAGAATGAATATATTGTGTAGGTATGGCCGTCACGGCAAAGGAATAAAGGCATCTGTAACAATCCCCACTTAGGCCACGATCACATGACCCGAGGGTAGTGTGGGTGCTGAATGGGCGGAGTTGGTAACGAAAGCACAGGTCAGTGGCACTTTGTGCATCGAAGAAATAAAAATCTAGTATAAGGCTACACGGGTGTATGCTTGTTTGATACTAGTCGAGTAAGGACATTGTGGTTCAAGAGTTTCTGTCAGGATGGTTGGTATTCGTCTTCTGTGCCCTCGCCACAAAAACGCCCGCCCGCCCGCTTCCCACGGTCCAATAAAGATAAGTTTAGCAAGAAAGCAAAAATAATCCATTTGCAATTCATTAGGATTGTTCAGGGGAAACAGTTTTTGGCCACTACTGAGAGCTTGAGGAGGTATAAAAAAAAAAAAAAAAAAAAAAAAAAGCACAAGAAGATCCAGAAGAACGTCTCCTTCCTGTTGAGACGGACGGGGAAAGAGTCAAAGCTGTAGGTTCCACAGTACTGGAATTGCTTTTTTTTTCTCTCTTTACATTCCTATAGGAAGTAATGCTGGTATAAGGAAAACCCTCGATAATCATCATGTTTTATTCTGTAGTCCAAAACATGTTTTTTGTCTTTATTTTTTATATCGCCAAAGGTTCTTCAAGACTACTAAGACTTCACAAACACACGAGGACGTTACAAAATAAATATACATTACAACCGTATCACAGTTCATAATTTCATCATAAATATTAAATAAATAATAAATAGAGATTTTACTTCTCCTTCAGCTGTGTTAGAAATTCGAAATCAAAATCAAAAAATCAAATGCAAATAGAGACAGCAAGAGATAGAGATAGATATACAGGTAGAGAGAAAGAGAAAAAGAAAATACAAAATTATCAAAACATCGTCGGTTAAAAATATTTGCACTTAAAAAATCTACTCTATGGATAAAACTCTATCATCAAATGAAACGAAGTTATAAAAATTAGTGGTACATTTTTTTTTTCTTCCTCTTCCCAAATATTGATGTGGCAAGTTCCTTGTCACATTTTCATGACCTTTTATAAACAGAAGGGCTGTGAATATTTAAATAGGTGAATTCAAATAAATAATACAGTTACAATTAAATTATAACAAAAATATAAATAAATTACAGTAGAGTCTGGACAAATTTCGTATAATTTATAGATCAGTGACGATCCAACATCTTGTCTGATGTTGAATGGACTGAAATGAAGTGCAACTCATTGTTCATATGTAATAGATATGACTACGCTGGGTAAATATTCCTACAGTGTAAGTACTACAAAGGAGAGCAAGCTAATGTGCCTGTGTGTAGCTCTAAAAACAAAACAACCCAATAAACAATAAAATGGATGCTGAGATAAGAAAGTAGTGTTTCAACAGGTGGGATTTACAGAGTCAACCGCATGCCACTGATAGGGTTGCACACGCATTTCGCTCACTTTGTATGTTAGCGCAACATCCTCTCATTTCCCATAACCCGAAACCACTTTCGTTTTCTTCGGGAAAAGAAGGAAAGATGAGCAAATACTGCATGTGTCTGTTCTGCCGGGGCTCACGTAGGGATCACTTGTATTTGGAGCGTCGCATTTGTTGTTTCGTAGGAGCAGCATCTTCACAAATGAGTAAAAAGACTCTCTTTCACCTAAAGCCTGGGCAGCACATCTTCTGGAGGTTCTACTCCCCTCTTCTTCTTCTTCCAAAACTTCTCACCGTTTCAATGTAAAAGCAAAAACTAAAGAAAACTAGGTTTGTGTCTCCTTTTCTTTGTAAATAAAGAATTTGGTTCCATCTTCGCCTTCCAATCCAGCAGCTTTTGTGGATTTTGGTCCTTATAGTAATATATATTATATACCTCTTTTTGAACTCACAGAATGCTCCCTGGGATGGAGGTTTAGATTGTTGTTCAAAAAAACCTGAATGCCCTTTTTTTGTGTGTCATTTGTACGCTCTTCCCATGGCTCTACGTTTCTATTTCTCTTCCACGCTTCTGTTCCTCATCCTCGTCTTTTGGCCTAGTCAGACCTTGATGCCTTTCACCGCCTTGTTGATGGTCTCCAGAAGGGCCTTGTTCTCTGGGTTCTGGTAGCAGTCCTTATTGGTGTACATGTCAGTTAGGGTGCTCACGTAGCTCTCAAAATTCTGCTCTGTGATTGGCTCCTGCTGCAATGCAAATCGTGAGAAAATTGTGAGTGGCAATTTTAAAATGGCGCATCTAAATCATGTAGGAGAGGAAAGTTATGGGAGCTGCTGTAGGAGTGTGTGTAACTCACCATGTGAGGCAGGCGGATGTTGGCCAGACTGCGTATAAGAGCTTGACTGAGTCCAGACAGTTCCATAAACAGCGCCTCATTCTGTTCTTCAATCACCTTATTCTCCTGCTCGATGTTCTTCAGGTTCTTCTCCATAGATGTGATCTAAGGCACCACAAAAACTGATGATGACAACTTTCCATCCCATAAGTGACATTTCCTTTTACAAATGCATGTTTGTCTCAACTTTCTACAGCTTAAATGTCTTTTCACATTGTAAACATAAAATTGTTTGCTAGTCAGCTAGTTGGATTCCACCAGTTGGAGCGTTTATACATTGCTTTTCAAGACTTTTTAAAAATGTTTTGAAAGAAATCTCCAATGCTCACCAAGGCTGCATTTATTTGATCAGAAACATAGTAAAAAAACAGTAATATTATGAGATATTATTAGAATGTAAAATAACTGTTTTCTATTTAAATATGTAATTTATTCCTGTGATGGTAAAGCTGAATTTTCAGCATCATTACTCCAGTCTTCAGTGTCACATGATCCTTCAGAAATCATTCTAAAATGCTGATTTGCTGCTCAAGAAACATTTATTATTATTATCAATGTTGAAACCAGTTGATTCATATTTTTGTGGAAACTGTGATACATTTTTTCAGGATTCTTTAATGATTAGAAAGTTCAAAAGAACAGCATTTATTTGAAATAGAAATCTTTTGTAACATTATAAATATTTACTGTCTCTTTTGTTCAAATTAATGCATCCTTGATGAGGATCAAATCTTTTTTTTTTTTTTTTTGGTACTGTATATAAATCCTGAAGTCAAATGACTTGCATATTCATAAGCAATGCTATTTGCATGATAATCCAAGGTATATTTCTAAAGAATACCATGGTTTTACTATAGTAATACCATGTTATAAATTATATCACAACGTAATATGTGATCTTTAATGTACAATCTATGTTCTTTTAAATTGTCAAGACTTTTATGGCTAACCTGTGTTTGAAGGTTGACCATATCTGCCTCCATCTCATTGTTGGATTCATTGAGCTCGTTGATTTCTTTATTAAGCTGCTTGATGTCTTCATCATTGTCTAAGACTGTAAAGAGAAAGAAAAAAATGTGTCATCTTGAGTGTCCACAAAATATGACATCAGAAGAGATGATATGGAGAAAATATGGGATGTCTCACCGTCACTTGCTCTGAACTTAGTGCTGAGATACTCTTCTCCAGGGAACTTGGCTTTCTTCTTGTTGAGGGAGGCTCTGGGACAGCCTGAGAGACTGGGGCCAAACACAATCGATTCATCATCAATCATCACAAAACATTTGCTTTATGAGTAATCCCATAATGACTCAGACTTGGCCGATACCCTTAAACCTAAATGTAGAGTGTGTCATGTCTGTGCTATTAAAGGAATAGTTTACCCAAAAATGAGCAGTTTAATCCAAATCGTGTGAAGAGATACAATTTCTTTCTACGATGAACATATTTAATTAATATTTATATATAAACACATAGAGCGCATAACATTTGGCAAATGTTTTTTTGTTGTTGTTGTTGTTGTTGCAGAAGTGCTTTATAGATTAAATGAACTAAATGAATAATTGATGATCTTTACAACTGAACTGAATCAACACTGAACTGACTTCAGTAAAACAACAGTCGAAATGCATCATTTTCTTATCACTGTAAAGCTGCTTTGAAACAATCTGTGTTGTATAAAGTGCTATATAAATAAAGGTGACTTGACTTGTGTGCATCAAGCGCTGAAACAAACCTCATTGGTTCTCTGCATATGTATTTACCATATGTGCTGTGCTCTACGCATGTGTCGATCATTGTTTAATCACTACTTAAATTGAATCTATTCATCATAGAATATGATTGTCTCTTGGCAAGACTTGGATTAAACTGCTTGATTCATGTTGATTCTTTTAACAATCTTTTTATAACCTTTTCGGATCTTCCAAATTTTTGTTACCTGGGCTTTCAATGGACGGACGGTAAAAATATCAAAGATTAACGAAAGTCTTGTGGGTTTGGAATGACATGAGGGTGAGTAAATGATGACAGAATTGAAATTTTTGGGTCAACTATCCCTTTTAAGGTGTGGCCACATTTAGCTTTGTACAAGCAATCAGGAATTTTGCACAAGGGAGGTGAAAATGTTCAAGTTTGTTTAACTTTGAACACAAAAACTCAATCCCCCAGTTTCGAAGACAAGGTTTAAGCCTAGTCCCAGACTAAAATGCATGTTTGAGCTCTTTTAACTATAAAAGCAACTTGCACTGACATATTTTGAAATACGTCAGATCCATTGTTTTGTCTCAAGATTACAGACGTTTAATTGAATTAAGGCCTAATCCTGGTTTAATCTAAGTGATCTCTGAATAAACAGTCTTGCATGCATTGCTGCACTATTGCCAACTTTGTCCATGACAAAGTTTTATTAATATGACAGCACCTTTAGTTTGAATTGCAAATATAATGGCAGGTTTCCCCACCCAAACTCACGCCACTGGTTGACACAAATTTCACGTGGCAGCCAAACCCATATTTTCTCCTTAATTACCTGCGGTGGGTGAGGAAGCTGCCGTTGGCGTGTCCCGATCCGTCACATCCCGGCGTGGGACAGGTGGGGCCTTCTGTCTTAAACGCCTTCCAGGAGAATGGAGACCCGTTCAACAAACCCTCCTTCTGCCGCCTGGCCGCCAGCGGGCATCCATACGCACTGCGGTGAGTGGCATACTTCCCGCTGATGTGACCTAGGCTGTCACAACCTGGCACTGGGCATCTGTGAGAGAAGGAAAAAGAGGGGTAGAGGGGATAAAACATGAGTTTGGTTAGAGCTCGTAAGAGCATTTATCCCATCAGAAATATCACCTTGCTATTGACTTCAGTTCCCATCTGTTTACTCTCTGTCTCACTCGAGTCTCTATTCAGTTTTGTAAAGAGGGCAATATTTAGCTACATACTTTGCCCAACAGTGACTGTGAATATTACAACATTGAAATAAACTAAAAAAAGAGAGATTTTTACACATCGGGGAGCTTGAGTGCCGCCATATGCCGGCTGCTCATTGACTGGAGTGGAATTATGTGGATAAAAAGCTCCTACGCTTGGCAGTCACAAAAAAACAAGAAGACAAAAACCCACACACTGCACTGCAGATGACTTACTAAGAAAAACATAGACCAATATTTTAATACCCGTGAGCCATCTGTGCTGTAATATATTGTTCACAGTTATTATTTCCTCAGCAGTATAACTGGGTGTCTTTGTCTCCTTGCTTTTGGAAGTTACACAATGGAATAAAACACACAAGGCCTTTTCCCAAAGAAATCTACTAGCACTAGCTGGCCATGCGGGGCTCCATGCACTGCCTCATAAGCTCATGTAGAGCGAGTTATTTGGAAGGTTGCCATGGTGATATTTAACAAAGTAGAACAGTATTTTGGGATCACAAGTGGTTCTAGCTGGAAATGCTTGATTAAATCAGATCTGTCTGAATGAAGAAGGGTATTCTAAACTGCTTTACACTGTTGTTAAATGACTGTGTGGTTGGACAAACCTATTATCCAATATCTGATCATTCCCTTGCAATATTCCCGCCTAAAATGTGTCCTTTTTTACCATACAGTAGCATAAAAGAAATGGGGAAAAGCCTTTGGCTTTCTATGCAGTACGAACTTTAAGAGCTCGGAGTCCTCCTTGTCGTCCTTGATGGGAGTTGTTTTTATTCCACCTTTCTTGGCCCGTGGACACCCAGACAAACTGAAAATAGAGAGTATGCAGCTCATGATCAGAGGAGCCAGAAACTCAGAACAACAAGGATCCAGCACTACTGACCCAAAGCAATGTAGAAGAAACCAAACTCAAATACTATTAACAAAGATGCAAGCACACACCAATCCTTACCAGGCGCAATGCAATGAGTTTCCAGCTATTTTATCTCACTGAAAGTGAAATGCTACAAAAATGCGACAAAATCACAGCCAATCTGAAAATATTTGATATCTAATGTGAGATGATTTTAGGTAAACTGGAACATTTTTCGTCATTGAGATGGCGAAAAGTGGCCCAATTTGCCTGAATCTCTCAACAGCTATGTAAAGCAGGACCAGTGCGAATTCAATGTGGGCGGGGCCACTGAGTGCACAACGTGACAAATATAAAGCACATGGCCTACAAAATGTCTTTTTGCACTAATTAACATGGAAGACGTGATTTACTGCTTGATGCCTCGCGCCTGGTTAGGAAACAGTGACCTCAGCAAGCTTTTAGATAAACAGAGAGGCTGCCATTGAGTGCATTAAGAAAACTGCACAAGATCTGGGGTCAGTTTCCTATCTAAAAAAAAATTCAATAATGGGGACGGGTAATAAATGAAGTGTGGCATACACGTGTGTGTCTAATATACAACTGTCACTAAACTTCTCTGTCCTGTGTATGTATTGATATGTATGATATGGAGAGCTTGTTCATCGGGCCATACCTTCTGTGAGAGGCGTAGTTGCCAGTGATGTGACCTGAACCATCACATCCCGCAGTTGGACATCTGGGAAAGTGAAGTCAAACTTAAAATGTGTTGGGGTTATAATACCTCTAATAAACTTGTCTGAAAACAGGTGCAGTGTGAGATTTCAGTGTTATTTCAATTTGATAAAAGTATTACAGGACAGAAGCAAGTCTCTTTTTTCCAATTAATTATTACATTTTTATTTAATCAGTTATTTATTTTTTTATTAATTATTAAGTAAACTAAATATTAATTTGATTGCAGCAATGTTTAAATTAAATTGTGTGTTATGATATATATTGGCTTTACAGCCTGCCAGAAACAACATTGCCCACCTTGCACAAAAGTTTGGGGTCAGTAAGATTTTATTAAGAAATTAATACTTTTATTCTGCAAGGACCTATTAAACTGATCAAAAGTGACATTAAAGACAATTATGACACTGAAGCCTGGAGTAATGATGCTGAAAATCTATGATGCATCACAGGAATAAATTACATTTTAAAATATATTCAAACAGAAAACAGTTATTTAAAATTGTAATAACATTTCATAATATTACTGTTTTTACTGTATTTTTGATCAAATAAATGCAGCCTTGCTGAGCGGAAGAGACTATAAAAAATATTTTTTTTTAAATCATACCGACTCCAAACTTTTGCTTGACTGACATACAAGGAAAGGGGTATTTAGGAAACACTGCACCTTTAATACTGTAATCGTACAGCAACCTTAAGTTAAACTGTACTGAACTGCCTTTTTTTTAAAAAAAGACAATGACAAAGAAAAGAGTAAAAGCAGCATTTAGCTGAGCAGACCCATGTGAACAAGAACAAGGAAAAAAAGAGCAGAAGTAGAGCAGACATACTTGAGTTCAGCTGTGTGTGCTGCCATGAGGGACCGAAGACTCTTATCAGCGAGAGGACACCCAGACAGGCTAAAAACGTTGAAAAGAGACAAGGAGGGAAAAAAGAGAGGGGAGAAGATAAAGCGAAAGAGCCCAGAACGTCCCAAGTCCCAAGTCAGTGTAAAAAGCAAAGAGCAGGCAAGAGTTAAGCGAGAGAAAGATAACATCAATGTGATGTCTTGTTTTATTTGATATTTCCCCTCTGAAGGCAAAAGAAGGACAGAGAGGTGAACCCCGAACACTATGTACCTGCGATGGGATGCATAGTTTCCGGTGATGTGTCCGCTGCCATCACAGCCCGGAGTGGGGCATCTGCAAGGGACAAATACAAAAAAGCCTGACTGAGTGAAACGATTCCAATATCAATATGTGCACAGAAACGCATGCAAACTAAAAGTGACTTACAGCAGGAGCTCTTTCTTGGTGTCCTTGGGCTGGAACCGGACCTTAAAACTGGGGGTTGTGACCTCGCCGGGGTACTTCCTGTCCTCCAGGGCGTCCTGCATCATGTCACAATCCTCAGGGTCGGAAGAAGCAAATGACTGAGCGCTGTGGTCCATCTGTGCAAAAATGCGAATGTATATTACACCAGTTTGCACAACTAATGATAGATCTGCTCTTCCGGCCTAATTTAAATGACAGGAAGTGTACCTCTTCTAGGTCCTCCTCTCTCTGCCGATTGGGTTTGGTGTAGTCCAGAGGCCCCTCCCACTCCTCTTGTTTGTAGGTGTGTAAAGAGTGGGGCGAGATGCTGCTGTTGCCATGGTGAAGAGATGTGGATGATGATGAAGATGATGAAGACAGATCAGGGGAACGCACTTCAGGGCTGGTGCAAGGCATGCCCAATTCTCTCTTTATGGGCTTCTTCATGCTTAAGTCCAAGGTGCCGTTCTCATCCACCTCAATTTCCATACTCTACAACAGAAAGAAATAATGTGTTGCATTTATAATTAATAACTGGGCTTGTGATAATGATGTGATAAAAATTACAGAATTATTTTTTTTTTTTACAAAACAAAAATATGAGTGGTACAAAACTCGCATTCACAATTCTGTTTTTTTAGCATAATACTATGTGCTTGCTAGTTTTTTTTTGGGATGGTTTCCAATGCATTGCTGCACGGTTGCTAGGGTGTTGTGGGTTAAGATGCTATAAAAATCCATGTGATTACAGAAAACTAAAACTTTTCTTACATTTTACAAAAAAGTGTGAGTAGTGCAAAAACTCGCTTTCACAATGCTGGGATGTTGTGGGTGGTTGCCAAGGCGTTGCTGTGGTGTTCTGTATTTTTTATTTTTTTTTCGCATTGTTATGTGGTTGCTAGGGTTTTGTTGATTATTGACATGGCTTTGCTATGGTGTTCTGTATTGTTTTTCTTTTTAGCACATCTCTATGTGGGTTTTGTGAGTGTTTGCCAAGGCGTTGCTATGTGGTTGCCAGGGTTTTGTGGGTGAAGATGTGATAAAAATGCATAATATAAAAAGATTTTTCTGTAATCATATTATGATGAGTATTGGGGAAGTTCAGGTATTGTGGGTGATTGTCATTACGTTGCAGGTACTAGGGTGTTCTGTATTTTTTAGCACTTTGCTATGTGGTTGCTAGGGTGTTTGCAAAAACATTGCTGTGCGGTTGATAAGGTGGTCTATATGTTTTTTTAGCACATTGATATGGCTGTTGCTATGCAGTTGCTAATGTGTTCCATGTGGTTTAGCACATTGCTATGTGGTTGATAGGGTGTTGCTATGCAGCTGCTCATGTGTTCTGTGCTGTTGCTAGGGTGTTGCTATGCAGTTGCTAATGTGTTTTATGTGATTTAGCACATTGCTATGTGGTTGCTAGGGTGTTGCTATGCAGCTGCTAATGCGTTATGTGCGGTTGCTAGGGTGTTGCTATGCAGTTGCTAATGTGTTTTATGTGGTTTAGCACATTGCTATTTGGTTGCTAGAGTGTTGTGGGTACTGCCAAGGCATTGCAATGCAATTTCTTAGAAAAGTAAAATTATGCAATATAATCTGTAGAATTAGTAAAATTAGAGTAAAATGAATAAAAAAGAATTAAGCTTAACAACAAAGTAACACAGCTATTCCATGCATTTCTATTATAACACACAATGTGTGCAGATGTAGATGGATGATGGATGGATTAGTATTAAAATGGGCATGTTTACATATTTGTGTGAGTGCATATGAAGTTGGATATGTGCACACACAGTAGGCACTGATCCCAGAGCAGTCCCAGTCTGATTAGCGTTGAGCCACTGGGCCTTTCTGCCCATTAATCTTCCCCTTTTATCCCCTTCTGCTAAAAACATGTCAGGAAATCGAAAAATGATGAAGTAGTCACTCCCTGGGATGAGGAGAAAGCTTTTTTTAAAAAAAAATCACAATATCGAGGACAGAGCTTCTCCAATTACAGTATAGATCCCAGAGTTCTCTGATGGAGGAGGGGGAGGAAAGAGGCTGATAGCTTATATCTTTGGGTGTGAAAAGGGACAAGGAAAGAAAAAAAGAAAAAAGGGAGAGGAAATTGAGGGAATGAGAGAGAGAGAGATGCCCTCATTAGCATTATCCATGGAAATATTAAATAAAAGAACATGGAGCACCTGGTCCTGCCCTATCTAGGGAGCTCACTATCAACTTAATGCAATAACAACATGAAGAGGAGACAAGGATGAAACGAACGGAGGGACAGATGAAAGGGAGGTGAGATGACGCAATAAGATCTCAACAGCAAGCAAACGCATTCAAGCTAACGCTACATTCATCTGATACAAACTCTGCTGAAGATCAATCACAAATGGAGAAAGACTTTATTCAATTAATAGATGCTTACCATTATAAACTACTCTTATAAACTACTAAACATCTGCACATGGTATGTGTAGTTAGCAATGTTGTGGAAACTAGTTTGAAACCGTAGCTTGCTAAGCTAAGTAGTTATGCTATTTAAAGTAGATCTGCCACAACAGAAACAATAAGGATCTTAATTGGGGTGACAGCATCACATTTGAACAAATACTAAACTAAATGCAGCTAATAAATGAGGAAATACCCTCATTCAAATAAATTAATCAAAAACAGCAGTATAAAACTACATTTTATTTCACTACAAAAATATGTAAAATTCTTTATAGGGACTTCTGAGAAAACGGCTGATCAAAGACTTAGATCAAAGATGAATTTGTGAATTGTTTTTTTGAGTCAGTTCACTGCAACAAAACACCCAAATGAACCAAATTGTTAAAATTAATTCCTAACACTACTTCAGAAAAAATGTCTGATTATTGCCTCAGTTAGCTTGTTTGCAAGGCACATGCGTTTTGTCAAGCTACTCATCACTAGTCAGAAAAATTAGCTTGTTACCTAACAGCTTTATTATCAAAACAGCTACTAAAAATGTTGTTTAGTTAGCATCACTACTTTTAGTTGGTTACTACCCAACTGTCTATATATATTGGCAATGTGCTGGCTAATGTTTGCCAACTGTTTTAGCATTTAAATGATTGGTTAAATGTCTGCGTTATTTGAGATTGTTCTGTACCTTATCTGGGTGTCTGATGCTGAGGTTCTCTGGTCTCTCCCAGCAGCGTGTGGACAGGTTGAGGATCGCAGTGGCAGCCATGTGGGCAGCTTCGGCATCATGGGAATAATCATATCCACTGGAGGAGCTTTTTCCATAACCTACGTGCAAGCTGGGACTTGGGGGGGAGGCCCTGGGGAATGGAGGTTTGGCTGAGGGCAAAAGAGAATATTACACTAGTTAATAGTAAAGAATTGATTCTTCCATTGAATAACACTCTAACTAAACTCACTTACCACGATAACACTTTAAAATAATGGTCCGTCATTAATAAGTACCTATGTAGGAAGTAATGCAGGACACATACTACATTTACACTATATGTACTACTATTAACTAATATGGAAACAAGATTAACTAATCAGTAAGTAATATCAAATTTAGGACTGAGATAGTTCCTTATTAGGTAATTAATGATTACTGAATGAGATTAGCCTTTTATTCTAGCTTCATGCATTTTTTTTTAATCAACACTTGAATGTGGGTACGTTTAATAAAAAAAAGCAACATTTTGAACAAAATGCTGAGAAAATCAAGTTTTTTCCCCCAAAAAAGTACAACGTGCATAAGCAATGCTTTTATCGCCTGTTTCTGTTCCTTTTTTCCTGTGTTTTGATCTGGAGATTCAATATTATTTCAGAAGATGCATAATAGCGCCCCCTGCCATATAACAGTGAAAGCACGAAAAGCTGGAAAATTCTGTCAATGGCAGGAAAAAGTTAATGCAGCTAATCTCATTCAGTAATTATTGATTACCTAATAAGGAACTATCTCAGTCCTAAATTTGATATTCTGATTAATTCATCTTGTTTCCGTATTAGGTAATAATAGTAGCTGAAATGTTAATGTAGTGCTACTCATTTGTCCTGCATTACTTCATGCATAGTTACCTATTAATGACGGACCATTATGTTTGACGACCATTCCTTGACAATAAAGAATCTTGAAGCTTAGCCATACTATTCACAAAGCACACAATTTACACACATCTCTGAACTGCAAGAAATGTATTTTACATAGCGTTCATAAAGCATGACTAATCCTGCTCACATTTGAAGGCTTTGGGTGAAGTTTCGCTGGTGTGCATCTTTGGGGCGAGCATGCGCTTGCCAAACACCTGCACGTCGAAGCTTGCATAATCGAAGGACACCTTGGAGTACTTCTCCAGTTCCTTGGCCAGATTAGCGCGTGGTGTGGCGGGGACGAGGCTGGGCCTGTAGCTGCCGTGCGGAGGAATCTCCAACTGCTTCACAAAACACATGGGCCTGAGTAGCGAGAGAGAGAGAGAGAGAGAGAGAGAGAGAGATTCTGTCATTTTCCTCCTCTACAAAAGAATCAATATCCCTGCAGTGAAGAAAAAAGAAGCATAAAAGGATAAGTGTAAGTGAGCATAAAAGATCAAGAGTGAAAGAGTGGGCTGGAATTAGACAGCAGAAGAGAAGCGGAATTGAAAGACTGACAATGAGCCAGAGATACAGCGAAAAAAGAAAAAGGAAGGAAAAGTTCCACAGATAAATAGCCTGTAAAAGAGTAAATGAGAGAGAGAGAGAGAGAGAGGTTTGAAAGCAGGGTGACTGAAGGAGAAGAGGATTAAATAGTGTCTTATCAGCACTGAGCACATTAGCATATCATATAGCATGGAATTGAAGCCCTAAAACCGACTTCTTTTCCTGAAGAACCATGAGCCCTTGCGGCCCTTTCTCTGTTCTGAAGAAAAACTCTGAAAAGACATGTTCCAGGACCTGGTAGGTTGCCTAGTGAGGCTGAATTTTAAGGCATCATAAATGCTCCAGATTCAAAGGCTATTAAAGGCAACTGCTACCTATGCAGTATATCATGTTTTAGTCAAATGCTAAGGCAGCATCTTATGTGTCCTTTACATTATAAATTATATTCAATATTTGTGCATGTAATATAGTTTGTTTATTAGAATATTCAAGCTATTAGCTAAGCAACATGCTAATGTCAAGTAGGTAGGAATTGGTCTCGCATACACAAATATGGCCGCTGAGCAAACTGACTTTCCTTGAAAAGGACTTTGGTCAAACTCCACTGAAGTCCAATATACAGTGCCGAGTGCTGCTTCCATGATGGTCAGGATGTTGTTTTAAAAGTAGGCAGTAGGCGGCTTGCTAGGTTATGGAAACGAGCAAAAGAATGCTAGCATATGGGTGTGCGTGTCATTGCGGTCTATGACACTGTGTTCTGTAGTTAACATCATTAACGAATTTCAGACACGGTTTGAAGGAAAAACACGCACGCAAACACCAACGCATGTTATGATCTGCGTGACAATGGCATGTAAAGTATATTAGCCTCTGCTTCCTGTCTCTTCATTAGTCAGTGCATCCCATTAGCAGGGGTGGCATGCGGAGCCGTCAGAGGTCTCTCCGGTGACTTTTCATTGTCGACATCTTCCCTTAATGGGCTTTCTCAGTGAACTGACGCTCATTTAAATCAGAATAACACTAATAAGAGAGGACTGCTTATTATTTTCATAATCCGCATTGCTTTGTCTGACCACAGACATGCTTCCTGAAGGAAAGTAATTATTTTTCCAATACTCCATGCCCTGTAAGTCCCATAATTAGCTTATCAGTGGCGTAATTAGACTAGCAGGTTTGAGGCCCGAACCCAGCATGAAATGGCAGGCTGTGCTCTATTAGAAGGGCAAAGGAAAGGGAGAACTGATTTTCCGAAACGCCTGACCAATCGTGCTGCGGTAAGTGAGTTCAGCTCTGCAGTGAATGACAGCTGTGCTAACCAACCACAGCAGGTGTGTTTGACGGACACATTCTGCTGACATAGAAGCTGAAGGACAGGACGAGACCGAACATGGGGTAAGTTTGCTGTTGCTGGGAAAAAATAGGAATAAATGCTGATGTTTCAAGCTCCTGGGTTTGTTTCATTGGGGTTTAGGGCTCACCTGAGTACACGGTCAGAGTTTGGGCTGCCCTTGATGTGCTCGCCCATGGGCTGGGGCAGGTGTTGCTTGTCATGACCCTTCGTGAGCTTTTCGGCAGCAGCGATGGGACATCCAGACAAACTGACAGAAGAGGAGATGTGAAACAGTGAGTGAGGAAAATACACTACAGTCTTAAAAATAAAGGTTCCTTATTGGCATCGATGGTTCCATGACACCCCTTTGGTTCCTCTTTATTTCGATAGTCCACTTTGGACATTCTACTATTTTGCAAATACATGTCAACTAACTCTCATTAGAGTATTAGTAGACTGTAGTAGACTGTCAGTAGACTGTTAGGTTATGGTTATGTGTTTGGGTTCGGGTTAGTAGAATAAGTTGACTTGTAGTTGCCATGTTACTTATAGTCTGTTGGGGGACCAACAAAATAAAGTGTTAGCAGATATTACGCAGAGTCTACTAATACTCTAATGACAGTTAATCAACATGTAGTTGCAAAGTTACTTATAATTAGTAGAATGTCTAATGTGGACTATCGAAATAAAGTGTTACCGAACCTTTAACATCCATGGAACATTTCCATTGTACAAAAGATTCTTTACAATGGGAAAGAGTTCTTCAGATTATTGAAATATGAAGAAAAAAAAGGTTCTTTTTAGAACTGTTGTTTGAAAGGTTCTTTGGGGAATCCAAAATGGTTCCTCTATTCCATTGGAACCTTTATTTTTAAGAGTGTATAAATGTCATTATGTGGATCAAATATAACCATAAAGATAGTAAAAGTACATTTGGGGATCTATGATTTTGAAATAGGAGACTCTGTACCTGCGGTGTGTGTTGCGGTTGCTGTTGACATGACCCTGACCAGTGCATCCCGGTGTTGGGCACTTTAAGACATTCTCATGCATGGCCAAAACTGAGAACAACCAATCAGATTGCAGAAAAATACAATTCAGACAATGAACCAAAAAAAAAAAAAAAAGTTCTACCAGCATCGATTTTGAACTATGAAATAAGTGACAGGTTTAGGAAAGGACATACACAATACTAGACGTCTAAAGTGCAGGTTAAAGTGATGCTTTGTCTCTTTTCCTGCAGCTTATCACACAATCAAAAGATGTTTCAACAGAGAGTTTGATGTTGACTCACTCTCTGGAGGGATCCGATCTTTGTGTGGGCAGCCTGACAAACTGCGGTGGTGGGGATAGAGTCCGGTCACGTGACCCGTTCCATCGCACCCGGGGGTTGGGCATTTGATCTCTCGCTTCTCTGATCTAGAACTCTCTGTGAGCAGCAAAACACCTGTCAGTCAAACCTTATCTGAAGTCATTATCACTTCTGTCAGGACAGAAACATACAAAAGACGTGCATATCACCGCACACATTAGGCACAAACACACTCTCCAGTTTCATGCTCTCTGGAAGTTGTAAAGTTGCCTTTGGGCCCATGAGAGGGCACATTTACAGTGATAATTACAGTCATTATGTGTGCAGGCAGGTGGATGTTTCCATTCAGGATTATTATCTTCGGTGAGGGTGCGCTGGGGTTTATTGGACTCTCTACTGAAAAAACGGAGCTCATTAAACAGACTTTACCATTGGCAAAGCACATCTCCATATTATACAGGAGGAGAGAGTGAGAAAGAGTGTGTGGGGTCCAAGGTAAATGAACGAAGGTGCAAGGACAAAGGCAAAACCGAAAACATGAAAAACAGACGAGGAGAGAGAGAGAGAGAGAGAGAGAGAGAGAGAGAAAAGGAAAGAGAGAAAGTGAGAGACGTCGAGAGAGAAAGAGCTTGCATGTGCGCTCCAGTGGCTCCTTAATTAAATGTTGAAATGTTAACGAGACATGCACCTCCTAATTAAAACTGGTCGGAGCGTGAGGAGGCCAGTTATAGAGGGGGTGTGGAGCCCTACCGAGCGCTCGGCTGAATCCAGCGCCACACGGACCGGGCACGGCGCCAACCGAGAGCAGAACAACACCACAAACAAAACCAATAAACAAATAAACACGTGCCAACCCAATCTAATTACACACACCCTCTCTCCCCTTCAACTCTCTCGCACTCTCTCTCTCTTTCTAAGTGCTTCAGTAATTATAGACTAAGGCTGGAGTTTATCTATGGAAACCAATTCATTTGACCCATTTATACTCTCCAGATTGCTTCCCCCCATTATTAATCTTGCAGTTCTTTGCCTGAGCGAGAGCTTGCCATTTTAATCTTCTTTCTGATTAATCATGTGTGGGTGTTTATTTATGAGAATTTGTTGATATTTGAGCGCTTGTGTAGGGTGTGTTGAAAAATGCATATGTGCAATGTTTAAATAGCACTCTGACTGCACTTCTGAAATAGTTTCTTGCAATAGAGTGTGTATATATATTCATTCCTCAAACACAAGCAGAAAGAATTTCTGTATGTATTTTACGTGAATCCATTTATTTTAGAATGAATTTCTGTGCAAATTGTTCATGGACATCAATTCAAATTCAAAGCACCATTGGTTGTGCAACATCTTGACATAGCTTTTACATAAAATCATTCTTATGTAAATGGTCGCATCACTGCAAAAATGTATGTAAGAATGGTTCTGCAAAGTGTTTACTTTGTTTTTATGAAAAAGCATATTTAAATAAATTTATGCAACAATTTATGTTTTACATAAAGACTGTAAACACTTCATATAACCATACTTTTGTAAATAGTCGCATTGATGCAACAATTTACATGGTTTTTCCATAAAAAACTATGAAGATACAATGTAAAGACTTTGCATAAGTATTATTACATAAATTGCATAAGATTATGTACAATTTACTCAATTCTTCACATAATTCCTATGAATCCATTTATGTACGAAAAATTTATTTCAATGCAGATTGTTTGTAAACTTCAATTCAATTGATGAGCACGTGGTTGTACAATCAATGTCTTTGCATTGTTGTTTTTTTATGTCAAACCATTTTTATATAACTTCATGCAACAATTTATGTAAAAATAGTTGTATGTAAAGATTGTTAAAGGTCCCGTATTATGCCCCTTTTCACAAGATGTAAAATAAGTCTCTGTTGTCCCCAGAGTGTGTATGTGAAGTTGCAGCTCAAAATACCCAACAGATCATTTTTTACAGCATGTTTAAATTGTCATTTTTTGGGGCACAGAAAAACGCGCTGTTTTAGTGTGTGCCCTTTAAATGCAAATAAGCTGCTGCTGGACGACCCAGGGGGCGGAGCTTCATGAGCTCACGCTCAGTCTCTCAGGACAATTTCATCTCACGGAATGATGATAATATAAGAAACTCTCAGTAACAGTGTTCATTTCGAGTCGGACAATAATGCCTACAGAGTCAGAGTGCTGTATAGAGATGAAACAGGTATAGTTTAGTAGTTTAATTACGGTTATTATAACGTATTTGTCATCTGCTTGTATGTATCCATTATTTATTAATAGCCTACAAGTCTGCTGTCTGAATGATGATCAAACATATACTGATGAGTTTAATAAAGTTTATTGTACATCACACAAAAGATGAAGCATCAGTTTTACTTCAGAAAATCACCGTAAGAGCTGAGTAAACACAGTAAGTTATAAGAAGTGCGCAAGTACATAAATGAATTTCGGTAGAGTTGAGGGAGCATTCCTGTGGGCGGAGGTTAGTCAAAAAACGGTTCTACTGACGTCATTAAAGAAGGAAGTAGAGGGATGTAGTCCAAACGGGCCGTTCGATGTAGGCGACTTCTGTTAAATAAAATATCTCGCTTGGCATTGAACTTTGAGCTTTATAATTTTACAGATATTATTTATAGTCTAACAACAACATTACACACTAACTAAAGTTTGAAACATGGGATCACGAAGAACGGGACCTTTAAGACTTCCTTCAACCATGCAAGCGTAAATAGTCGCATTGATCTGACAGTTCATGTAAGAATAGACTATGTAATGACATTATACATACATTATAACAAAAATTGTCGCATAAAATGAATTTACAAATTTAAATATCAATTTTACAGGGGTTGGAAGGTAAAATGATAAAGATCTGACCTTTTCCAAAGCAGCTCTTGCGGATATGTTCCATGTGTTTGCCGGTCCGGTCGTCGAGAGGAAAAAAACGGTGGTGTTCGGGAATGCGGCTGAGCTCCCGATGAGCTTTGACCTGTTGGGCTTTCAAAGCAATGGCCTGCTCCAGCAACCCCAGGTTCCCCCGCATTATGTCGAACATCTCGGACTCGTCCGCCACCGTTGAGCGTTGAGACAAGCTGTCGTCATCCCCATCATCATCATCATCATCATTCCCGTCAATGTCGGCATCCCTCTCCGACTCCTCAGACTGCACTTCGATAACCACAGGAGATGATGTGGCGGCCTTACTGGAGCTGTAACTTTCTGGCAAAGTGAGTTTGTGGGAAACATAGTTTTCCCTTACGTGGGATCCCTGAGTGGCAGTGATAACCGAAGGGGCTTCTCTCTCCCCTTCCTCTTCAGACCTAACATCATTGTACTCCTCCATGTATGCCTCTCCTTTTTGCATCTCAGACCTCAGCCCCTCATCATCATCATCATCATCCTCATCGTCATCATCTTCTTCGTCATCCTTTTGTGTTTGCATCTCCTCAGTAAAATACTGGTGGTCTGACTCTTTCTGGGTCTCAGTGCGCATGTCCTCTTCTTTATCTTCCATCTCACCTGTATTTCCCATCACCCCATCCTCCCTAGTCACAAGAACTCCTACTTCGCTCCTTGTTTCCTCTGTTTCATAATCTTCTTTCTCTTCTTCTTCTGGTTCCCTAAAAGGGCTTTTATCTTGTGTTTCCACTGTGACGGGCTGTTGTTGTTGCGGCGATACGGGACCATTGTTGTGGTTGTTGAGGTGGGTCATTGAGTTGGCCACTATGTGCTGATAGTTGGAGAGATCCTCAGAGGATGAGAGCGTGGGCTTGTCTGTGCTGGATGCCTCAATGATGATACACTCCTCTGTGTGAGACAGAAAGAAGGATTTAATGTTAAAATGTGTTATTTTTAAAGAATGCGTTTACAGTCGAGGTTTGCCTCTCAAATTGTCCAGTAGATACTATAGCAGCAGACGTGGATTGAGTTTAACCAAAAAAATAAGAATTCTGTCATCTTTTACTCACACCTCAAACCTGTATGACTTTATTTCTTTTGTGGAACATAAAATATTTATTGTTTGAGGCCACATAATGAAAGTCAGTGGGGTCCAATGTTGTCTTTCATTGTGTGGACAAAAAACACTGAGGCATTTGTGTTTCACAGAAATAAGAAAGTATTTCTTTGCAAGACTTTGTATTGAATCTTAAAGGATTTGGTTTTTATTCTAAACTGTTTTTGACAGCTCCTGCAGCTTTTTATGCTCTCCGGTAATAAGTAAAATCTCTCAGGGTTCTGTTTTTTTCCTTTTCTTCTAAATTTAACAGGAATACGGTCTCGCTTTCTTACTGCTCAACAGCTTATTTCCTGGCATTTACTGTCACCTTGAGAGAGTTTGGAGCTCCAACATTGACAGCAAAGAATAACCCAGAAAGTATGCGGCGCTTGTCATACATATGTCAATGATGTGACAGTCAACTAGTTGTTAAGTGCAATTCTGTTTAATACGGCACCAATCAATAGAGTTCGCTCTCAAAACACTGGTTGTGACTCATAAAAATGTATCGGAGACACTTCGGGTACAGAGTGCGTTTTTCATTCACTGTGTATGAACATAATTGTTTTTATTGTCCCAAACAAGACTGACAATCATATTCTGATTCAGTTTACATCCCTCACCTTCATCACCACCCTCTTCTTCTGTATTAATGCTCTCTGTGTTGTGTTTCGCTTGCTCCTCTTCTTCTTGCTCCTCTTCCTCACGCTCTTGATCACCAGACTGCGGTGCCTGTTCTTCATCCTCCTCGTCTTCCTCCCTCAACTCCGTCTCTTCTCCGCTCCCCTCACTCTCTGCATTGAAGCCTTCGTCCATTGCCAGCTTCAGCGGGTGGGACTTCCTCTTGGAGGCGGGTTGCTCTGACTCTGCTTCCTGTAGGCGCCTTTTTCTGGCCAACGGGCAGCTCAAAGCACTATGGGAGAAGACGAATTAGTGAGAACAAGTGACGAGAAATACAAGATGAAGGACTTTTACAGTACAAATGGAAAAACAATGAAAGCATGCAAACTACACACACGCAAGCCAAGCATGACATGCTATATGGTCAGAAAACTCAGATGAGGAATGGAAGGATGTTGGAAATTGATCTGTAGGGGGCAGTGTGCTGGATAAAAGCCTTTATAAATCAAAGCCAGCTGGCTGGAACACTTAATTATACTACAATAAAAATAAGAAACAGAGAGAGAGAGAGAGAGAGAGAGAGAGAGAGAGAGAGAGTAAGAGAGAATGGAGGGAGTTATGGAGGCTGGAATTCAATAAAGCCCTCACCTAGAAAACCTCGCTATCAGACGGGCAACGGAGATAGATCTATAAACATGAAGCATCTCAAATGGCTTCCTGAATGTATACATGTGTAAATAAACATAACTGTAATATCTTTCCAATAATCAATACCCTGCCTAAAGACCTCAGTCAGGGAAAGCGAGAGTAAGAGAGAGAGGGAGATTGTCATTATTAGAGGAAGAGATGAAGATCAAGATGATCTAATCTACGGGCTGAACAGTGTTTGTGATCAGGAAAGGCTACGTGGCCGCAGAGGGAGGTGAATCAGGGGCTACAGAGCACCACACGGGTATGTCATCTGTCGTACCTTCTGTGTCGGGCATATTTGCCACTGATATGGCCTGAGCCATTGCATCCTGGAGTGGGGCAGCTGAACAGATAGAGGGGGTCAAATTAGAGATGCTTTATAGCTTTTGTTTTTTCGTTGTGGTTGTGTGCTAAATAGTTCATCAGGAGCCGTATTTCCACGGACAGCAAGAAACAAACACACATAGATTTTCAAATTTAGCAAAACAATTGCTTCGTCAATAAGATGGAGCTGTGATTGATTTCCGTTTCCTGCGGCTACCCTTCTTTCGTTTCATGAAAGCCCTTCTGTCTTTTGCAGGAATCCCTAGTATTTTGTCAATTTGTTTCATTGGCATTTTCATTTATTACCAGCAAAACAGTGCTGAGATTTAAACTTGAATCATTTCTTCACGCTCACATGTGTTGATCAAATATGATCTCTGTCTGTGTGTGTAAAGTTTGGTGATATATGCATCATGACAGATGGCTGCTGTGGCAGTGCATAGGCATCGGAACACCCATCATTCACAAATTTAGCTTTAAGCTACCAGTAAGTGTGTAATATTTCTGTTTACCATCTCATCATGTTTAAAATCCGAAGATTTTTGCAGTTTTTTATGGCAGAAAATGCTAAAAAAAAGAAAGTAGGCAGATTCCATCTGGGTATTAGTAAAGTAGAGACACACAATATAGCTGTGGTCAAATTGGTATCGGCAGATAAATGTGACTTTTTAATATCATTATATATATTTACAACAGTTAGTTCTGGTTCTCGAATCTGATTGGCTGAGAGCCTTTTCCAGCCGTGCAATATTCTGCTCATATACACAGTGTATGAGATATATTTAAGCCAATACATTATATTAACCATTTAAGTTGTACCCGACTCTTGGTGATTCTATGGCATTGGCCATACGCGTGAGACTGGTCATTAAATTTTCTTGCCGATGATTTTTCTGGGGCAGGTCACCAGGTACTATATATATATATATATATATATATATATATAAACCCAGCTAGATACATGGCATATCATGTCTTGAAGCATTTATAATTCTGTTCTACTGCAGTATGAAAGAATCTTTCAGTCATCTTTTGAGCAGAGCTCTATTTAAGATCTGTGACAGAAATGGCCATGAACAGCTTCAGTGACCCTGGTGGCTAGCGAGTGTGTTTGATACCGTTATAAATTCCACTCTTGTAAACTTCATAGTGCACTTGACAGTGAAATGAGCTGAGAATATGAGGCTTTCATATCCCTTCCTCACACACAGATTTGGTATTGTTGGGTCTATAGGTACAAACTAGCAGACACTAGCCATTTGAAACAAATGCTTATCAGGCAAATAGGACCATGCATAAATAACCTTGGGACTCCTCGTGTTTATTAGATTTCTATTGCTGTCAGTCATTTTGTTGATGATAATTATTGTTGAAAATGAGTTTGTTACATTCAAATGGATTTTGTTTTTAAAGCGGCGTGCATTGTGAGTTAAATAATGTCAAAACATGATCAAACATGGATTTAAAAACAAAGAAAAAAATTGCTGCAGAAGAAAAAAAAAAGGCATATTTAACTTTACAGAACTAATCTGTCTTACCTCAGCTCCTGTCCAACAATCTCAGAGGGAACTGCGGAGGGAAAGACAAGGAACAGAAAAATAAGCTGAAAAATCTAAAGCTGCAAATAATTGCATAGAACTGCAATCAATAAATCACAAATATATACAGACCCCAGGAGGCCATATGCAGTAACATTCATGACTACATTACCAAGAAGAAACACACACACACAGTACATATACATATACACAAACACCTGAGTCAGCCAAAACATCGAGCCTTGATGAAGAAAAAAAAAAAAAAGTACAATATGCACGAATCAGCACGAAAATATGATTAATTGTCCCAGTTCAGTTTAGTGGCGAAATCAGAGCAAAACTGCCGACGTGTAAAAAAACACAAAAAAAGCCTCTCTCTAATCAATTTATTTGAAAACAATAAAAACAGTCAAAGTAGAATCATGCAAAGAAGAAATGATTGGAATAATTTTGGCTTTAAAGAAATGTTTGGGGTTTGACGTGTTTAGCATTTCAACTCGTGCCTTTACATGACCATGTGAAGTGGTAACATTCGCATTATTTGCAGCAGGATACAAGAAATGAATGTGACGCCACTATTTCGCAAAGTACAATAGTATGGAACTTTTGCATTTTGTATTGAAACTCCACTAACATAAATGAATAATTCATAACCAGAAGTTCATCTGACGGTCATTCTGCTAAAAGGATGACTTGCAGCTCTGAATTAATTTTCTTTACTGTTGCTGGATGCCTTAACTTGTAGACTTTCATTGCATGCATATTATTAAAGACTTTTTTTATTTAAGCTGAGAGATGAGTCAGAATTACTGATGGTGTTATTTGACAGTATTCACAGATGCTGTCCATAGAGCTGAACTTTTATTGAACCCAAATCATCCTTCTAGAAACAAACAGTCGGGTAATCTGGTCATGCATATGAAACTGTAATATTTCAAAGCATTTTTTTTTACTTTCGACATTCCATTTGGTTGAATGCTCTTTTCACTCACAAAGCTCTATTTAAACTTACTGAATGCTACATAGTAAATAGGATTTTCTTGCAAAAGAACCTCTAGAGACTTCAAGAGCAGGATTATTTGAGAGAAGATAATATTAGATATGCCTAGAGAGAACATATAAGACATGCTCAGCTGACCAGTGAAAGAAATGAGTTTTAGAGGTGAGAGAAAAAGAGAAAGACAGAGCGAGAGCAAGAGAGAGAGGGTTCACTGACCTCTTCCTGCTTTGGACCGTGTGCGAGTGCGCTTGTCGTCAGTATCCAAACTCATCTGTCAGGGAGAAAAGGAGAGAGTTAAGACTACAATGATAGATGGAGGAGAAACAGAGAGAGAGAGAGAGAGAGAGAGAAGCTAACACACACACAACACACACTCAGGGTCACACATACACACCATACATTGAGGTTAATGAAGTCATGAATAATGTATAAAAAACACATTTCCATAGTGTAAATACTCACTGGGAGAACTATTTCTCTTTTATACTGCAAACACTAAGATAGAAAGATAGATCAACAGAGAGATGGATAAACAGACAAAGAACACCAGAATGACAGATGGACAGACAGAAAGAAAAGACAGAAAAAAAATAAGACAGAGTGAGATATAGATAGATTGATAAATAGACAGATAAATAGATGAACGAAGGACAGATAGACAGACAGACAGACAGACAGACAGACAGATAGATAGATAGATAGATAGATAGATAGATAGACAGACAGACAGACAGACAGACAGACAGACAGACAGACACACAAACAGATAGACGGATAGATAGATAGATAGAGATAGATAGATAGATAGATAGATAGATAGATAGATATAGATAAATAGAAAAATGAACGACAGACAGACAGACAGACAGACAGACAGATAGATAGACACACAAACAGATAGACGGATAGATAGATAGATAGATAGATAGATAGATAGATAGATAGATAGATAGATAGATAGATAGATAGATAGATATAGATAAATAGAAAAATGAACGACAGACAGACAGACAGACAGATAAATGAACGACAGAGAGACAGAAACAGACAGACAGACAGACAGACAGATAAATGAACGACGGACAGACAGACAGATAAATGAACGATAAATAGATAGATAGATAGATAGATAGATAGATAGACAGACAGACAGACAGACAGACAGACAGATAAATGAACGATAATAGATAGATAGATAGATAGATAGATAGATAGATAGATAGATAGATAGATAGATAGATAGATAGATAGATAGATAGATAGATAGATACATAGATAGACAGACATACAGACAGACAGACAGATATATACAGTGAGGAAAATAAGTATTTGAACACCCTGCTATTTTGCAAGTTCTCCCACTTCACTTCAAATCATGGAGGGGTCTGAAATTGTCATCGTAGGTGCATGTCCACTGTGAGAGACATAATCTAAAAAAAAAAATCCAGAAATCACAATGTATGATTTTTTAACTATTTATTTGTATGATACAGCTGCAAATAAGTATTTGAACACCTGTGAAAATCAATGTTAATATTTGGTACAGTAGCCTTTGTTTGCAATTACAGAGGTCAAACGTTTCCTGTAGTTTTTCACCAGGTTTGCACACACTGCAGGAGGGATTTTGGCCCACTCCTCCACACAGATCTTCTCTAGATCAGTCAGGTTTCTGGGCTGTCGCTGAGAAACACGGAGTTTGAGCTCCCTCCTAAGATTCTCTATTGGGTTTAGGTCTGGAGACTGGCTAGGCCACACCAGAACCTTGATATGCTTCTTACAGAGCCACTCCTTGGTTATCCTGGCTGTGTGCTTCGGGTCATTGTCATGTTGGAAGACCCAGCCTCGACCCATCTTCAATGCTCTAACTGAGGGAAGGAGGTTGTTCCCCAAAATCTCGCAATACATGGCCCCGGTCATCCTCTCCTTAATACAGTGCAGTCGCCCTGTCCCATGTGCAGAAAAACACCCCCAAAGCATGATGCTACCACCCCCATGCTTCACAGTAGGGATGGTGTTCTTGGGATGGTACTCATCATTCTTCTTCCTCCAAACACGTTTAGTGGAATTATGACCAAAAAGTTCTATTTTGGTCTCATCTGACCACATGACTTTCTCCCATGACTCCTCTGGATCATCCAAATGGTCATTGGCAAACTTAAGACGGGTCTTGACATGTGCTGGTTTAAGCAGGGGAACCTTCCGTGCCATGCGTGATTTCAAACCATGACGTCTTAGTGTATTACCAACAGTAACCTTGGAAACGGTGGTCCCAGCTCTTTTCAGGTCATTGACCAGCTCCTCCCGTGTAGTTCTGGGCTGATTTCTCACCTTTCTTAGGATCATTGAGACCCCACGAGGTGAGATCTTGCATGGAGCCCCAGTCCGAGGGAGATTGACAGTCATGTTTAGCTTCTTCCATTTTCTAATGATTGCTCCAACAGTGGACCTTTTTTCACCAAGCTGCTTGGCAATTTCCCCGTAGCCCTTTCCAGCCTTGTGGAGGTGTACAATTTTGTCTCTAGTGTCTTTGGACAGCTCTTTGGTCTTGGCCATGTTAGTAGTTGGATTCTTACTGATTGTATGGGGTGGACAGGTGTCTTTATGCAGCTAACGACCTCAAACAGGTGCATCTAATTTAGGATAATAAATGGAGTGGAGGTGGACATTTTAAAGGCAGACTAACAGGTCTTTGAGGGTCAGAATTCTAGCTGATAGACAGGTGTTCAAATACTTATTTGCAGCTGTATCATACAAATAAATAGTTAAAAAATCATATATTGTGATATCTGGATTTTTTTTTTTAGATTATGTCTCATTTTAGATTATGTCACAGTGGACATGCACCTACGATGACAATTTCAGACCCCTCCATGATTTCCAAGTGGGAGAACTTGCAAAATAGCAGGGTGTTCAAATACTTATTTTCCTCACTGTATATAAATAGATAGATATATAGAAAAATGAACGACGGACGGACAAACAGATAGATAGACAGACAGACAGACTGAACAACAGACAGATGGATAGACAGAAAAAATGACAGACAGATTAAATAAAAATAACGGTTAAATTGCAGTACATTTTTCAGTTTTCTCCTTCCTAACCTTTATGTACTCATCATATGAGCGTATTAAGGACTGGCCCTGAACAATAAATGTGATTGGACGGACAGAGAGAGACAGCAGTGCATGGCATCTGCCAGAGGAGCGTTCACGGCCCCATGGCAAGCTCGAGTGCTAATTACAATAGCAATATTAACCGCAGCGATAGAAATAACACAAACACAGGCACTCCAAATCACTGTAATTCCTCCCGCACAGAGTCCCCGATCGTTACACTCGCTGCGCTTTCTGGCACAAAAGGAGCAGGTGTCAATCCCTCTCAGTCTCGCTCGCACACACACACACACAGACGCAGGGAAGTCTGCTCACTGTAAAGCCATCGGATCTTTTCTGCCGGCACAATGGCGCCATTAGCTTTGATTACTTTACTGCGATTTAAATGGAACGGAATCCTTGAAAATCCACGAAACTCTCTCCTTTTGACCCTCCGTGAGCGCTGCTCACCCTGCTCCCAGCTGCTGCCTTTAATACAGCGCTGGAGCTGGCAAGGGCACACTGCACTTTCACAGAGGAGTTTCTCTTTCACACGCTCCCTTTCTCTTTCTTTTTCATCCCTGCGCACTCTCTCTGGCAGTGCCACTTCCTGTTGATTGCCGACTTTTCAGCACGGGCGGATAATGAGTGTGTTGTGTTGCATTCGAGGGAGTTTGCGTATGGGGTGATGAAAGTTGGCTGTGTGTGTGTGTGTGTGTGTGTGTGTGTGTGTGTGTGTGTGTGAGAGAGTGTATCCGGGCAGACAGGTGCACAGAGTCTCTCTTCCTCT
The DNA here is from genome assembly GCF_963993115.1 of Abramis brama. NCBI lineage: Eukaryota > Metazoa > Chordata > Actinopteri > Cypriniformes > Leuciscidae > Abramis > Abramis brama. The sequence goes on along the minus strand of NC_139984.1, from coordinate 14,500,740 downwards.
CTCAGGGGTGTTTTGATCACAAGCACGCATGTGCTTGAGCAACAAGCCGGCTTTTTGTGCGCCGATACTCTGAGCTCGACTTGTCAGCCTGGGAGGAAAGTTTTCTCACATAGACGATCAAGTAGAGACGGCGGACTCAAACACTGAGCGTTGTGTTTGTGCGAGCGTGTATGCGGTTCGCCCATCTGCGAGTCTTCTATGCCCTCTCTGTATCTCTCGAAACAAGCTTTGTAACTTTCTGACCCCAAGCACAAAAGCCAGGGGCAGATGCGTGTCGTTTTATTCTTTACCCACTGTAGCTTCCTCTAGTCTCTCACTGCCGTCTCCTCAGTGTCAACACATGAATCAAACAGGCCGTGAGGGAGCTCGCACGGCTTTCATGTTTGTGTAACCATAGCTACGCATCTCTTTCCAATAGGTGAGCGCATCAGAGTTTACATTCCTTTTTTATTTTTCAAATTCCACCTCATTAAATCTGCATGTTCGTGCAAAGGTGTTTGTGATGAGCTAGACAGTGTCATCTTTCTTTCGTAATATCATTCAAAGGCCTTTTAATGTTTTCAAACCTGTCCTTTGCGTTTTTAATTACGGCTGTTGGCATGAGAAATGAGAGTGATTGTGAGAAGGAGGGAGAACTGGTAAAAAGGAGCATGGGGACGGCGAAATGAGCGAAAGATTTTGGCAGAAAAATGCGAACGCTAAGATAAGCCAACATATTTTTTTACCACTTAGAGTGGGAGAACGTCCACGCATATCCCTTCTGGCCGTGTGCTACATTATTAATTGTGTCCCTCTCTTCTCCATACAAGCGGACGGAGTCGCTCCTTCGTGCTCTTCTGACAGCTCTATGTAAATTGCTGGCTGGGGGCAATGACTTCACAAAGAAGGTCACCCCTCCTCCTCCGGTGCGCATAAATGAGCCTTTTATTCATTTTCGCATTTACAAGAAGAGGACGCAACCAGGCCCGGCGTGGCAACCATCGCAAGAGTGACAGGACTACTGACATCTCCAAAATTACCTGCGGAAAGCATCGGCCAATTAAAGAAGGCCAATGCGGTCGCCAAGGAGATCTGAGCCATCCATCAGGGGAGCGGAGTTAACACGCACTCTCACGGCCTGATTGACAACCGAGAGAGGTTTATGTTTGTGTGTGTGTGTGTGTATAAAATGCACACTTGCATTGCTCGTCTCTCTCTTGTGTGTTTTCTTTTAACAGCTTGTGGTAGCTTGAGAATAAGCTCGGCTCTGATTCCTTTGCACACAGTTGGATGACGCTGATCAGTCGGAGTTTGGTATTATCTAATTGGATGCTCTTAAAAGCGCTGCCTGCAACTGCAACCCTTTAAACATTTCAAATTAGATCGATAAATCAATCGCTTCAGATGAACTCTTTCCATCAGAGTGGAGAAAAAAACACATTTATGGGCCCACGGGAGAGAGCGAAGACTCTCTTACTCTTGTTTTTTTTCGCTTTTTCCCATTAGAAATCTCTTCCAGTGAATTTCCCAATGCAGAAGTGAAAGAGATAGATGGTTGGAAATGTGGTCTGTTCCAAATAAAACGCATGTAGAAGAAAGAGTGAAAGAGGAGGAAAAGAGATGCATCCACTTAAAGCCGAAAACACACACCTAAGCAGAAAAAGGAGAGGGGGGGGCTTGGGGGTGAGAGAGAGAGAGAGAGAGAGAGAGAGAGAGACTTTCTTTTATGTTGATAAAAGATAGCAAACAAAAGCAGCTCAAGGACATCCCCGCTTTCAAACCTCTCCAGTTTTCCTAAATAATGCAAGAAAGCTCTAAAAACGAAATTAGGTTGAGTCGAACAGCCCAATTCTTCATAATTACGGGGCGCGGGACACTTTAAAATCTCAGCTCATTCAAAGGGGGGGGGGTTAGGTTGCTCTGCCAAAACCCATTCTAGGTCAAGCTGGCATGAACTGCGCACGTCGCCGTAATACAACGCTGACTTCCTTTCATAGTGTGCTGACAGACAGAACTTAGGAATGTCATAAATGTATAGCCCTCTTTCGCCTCTAATTGTGCCAACTTGGCAGGAAGCCCACGTTTCCGCGTGCCGATTGGCTGACGGGCTCGAGCAACTCACTTTGATTGGTCGGCTCTGCAGTCTGAGAGAGGGCCGGCAGCGGCTGATCTTGTCTCCTCGCGTCCAGCGCTGGTTCAGGAGTTTCCCCCGGTACTCATTTTCTGTTTGAGAAGAGAGGGAGAGAGAGAAAGAGAAAGCAATAAATGAAGATGAAAAAATGAAAATGAAGGGAAAAGACAGACACGTCAGCATCTGCGCTGGCAGTTGGAAGAGTTTTTGCGGAGCGAGGCCAAAGGAGTGTTCGGTTCGAAACGCTGTAACAGACTGATTCAGCAGTGAAACGGCCAGATCATCTCATCACCTGTCCACCTGCATCTGAAACCAGCAGCCTCAGCGCACGAAACACAACCCCCTCCATCCCAACAGCAAGACACACACTCACAACCATAGACTTCATGCCTCCCCAAAAAAATAAAAAAGAATTTTAATTCAGAAATTAAAAACTGTTATAAATTATACTATAAACAGTTGCCTTGTCACTGATTCACATTTTAGACTATAGAAAAAAAGTGATATTTGTCTTTGGGTGTAAATGCATTAACTAATATGATATATTGACAGCACTATGCATTTATGTGTTGACTGAAAGGTGCTTAATGTCATATGTGTGAAGTGCCAGTTTGACAGGTCCTGACGGGGGCTGGGCCTTTTACACATGTGACCTATGCACTTCTAATTAAAGAGAGGCGAGAACTCAAAAAAACCCCTCACACTCGCACATACGCGCATGCATATGCATGCTAAAGCACCCCAGCTGGAAGCTCTGTCAGTCTGCTATTAGAATCAATCACTTTTGTGCATTTTTATTGAGCTTTTAGCAGGCAGGAGTGTAAGAGAAGGGAGGGGTCGCAAAGACAGAACCGTGCTGGGGGAGGGAATTTGGTCAGTAAATAATGAATCAACCATAAATCAGATTTTTTTCCCCTCCTCCTTTCTTTTTTTTTCATCAGGGTAATAGTCCATCTCTCCATAAACCAGCAACCCAACCCCCCTCTGGCACACACATGATAGACAAGCATGATAAAAAGATAAAAGAATGTCCCAATAAAATCGGATCCCCTTGCTTGTGCTATCAAATGCAGGGCGTATTAAAATAATAATTATATTCATCAATGAGCACGAATCAGCCATTGTTCGTGAAATCTCACTGACACCCCGGTTCATAACTCGCTTTTGTTTAGCTGTCAACAATACCGCAGGCAACAAACTCTTTAAAGTTACGTGAGAAAATCTTCTGTGGATTTCAACGTTCGAAACACATAAAAACATATTCTAACCCTTCAAGCTTTGCCTTTGAGATGATCAGAGGACATCAGAGAACTTTGTGTTGTAGCATAAAGATCTTGAATATCTCTGTCAAGCCTAAAAGTCATATAACATTTTTTGGTGTGTTGAGTAAAAATGATTTATGTGAAAGTTCTTTCATTATATATAAAAAATATCTCTATATATATATATATATCTATCTATCTCTATATATATATACACTTTTTTTTTTATATACATTTAAAAAATTGATCTTTACTTTTTTTTAGTTGATATGGCAATTTGTTTATCAAAATACTTTTTGAAGCTATTGTTCCTTCCATTTGCAGTTTTAAAGAATTTGTGTTCTTTTATCCGAAGAATCATCGTCTCTATAATAACTTTTGTTTTCAGTTTTGGTATATTGTAGTAAGAGGTATGAAACATCTGCCATTCTCCTTTTGCCTCTTTTGCTCTCGCCTGTGTCCTTTCTTTTACTTCCTCTCTTTACCTTTATCTCAATCTGGTGTTTTCTTCCTTTAAAGGAGGCTTCCATCTGTTTCTTATTGGGCACTAAAACTCACCTCGCGCTCTCAGAGAGAGAGAGAGAGAGAGCCAAAGAGCAGGAGAGCGAAAGAGAAAGAGTTTGCTGTCAGTAAAAGAGGAGCCTTTAAACATGCCGAGCTTCTGACTCTGTCTCTCTCGCTTCCCCCTCTAACATCTGCCCTTCTCTCTTAGCAAGCACAAAATAAACAAAGCAGGCAGATCTGATTTGCCTCCTAAAACTCAGCGCAGCAGCAACAACAACCCAGAAAAAGACAGGCAGGATGCCAGTCATCAGAGTTAGAAAGCTGTAGGGCATTGTCAGTAAAAGCATTTCCAATGCCCCTTACACACACACTCCCACGCCGGCACGGAACAAAACGCTTATTTATCAACTTTCAGCCCTCTTCTAAAAAGTGACTACAACAGCACTACTGTGCATCCTTCCCCCCCAACGCTCTCTCGCTTTTTCTCGTTCTACAAATTTCAAGCCAAATAAACAGAACCGCGAGGCGCAAAGGGCTCTTTAAAATCTCACCGTAAACCTTGGCCGTATAGCCGACTCCACACTTTCCGGCCTCCTGAAATGGCACAGCCTCAATAATCCACCCCCTCTATAACCTTGATGGCTCAGGTGCCACTCATTCTAAAGGGAAAGGCAACCTTAATAAAGCGAAACAGTTCGTCATTTACAGATGGGCTAGAGAGACTATTATCTGATTGGCTCCTGTGAATGTTCACTTTAAAGTATTACACTACAAGAGGAACAAGAGATTAATAAATGATCTGTGATAGTTGTGCTACTGCGAGACAGTCAAAGGAGACAGAGATGAGTGTAAACAAATCAAGAAAATCATGTCATGCAGCTGAAATCCATCATAGTGATGCCGAGTCGTCTGAGACAGGGATAAATCCATAGTTTAGATTAAATAGGAATGGATGCCTTCACGGTAATCCACGGGCGACACATCTGCACTCTCTGCTCTAGTTAAGCAGGATTTAACTTCAACTTTGTGATTAGAGAACAAGCAGAAAGCTCTTAGCAAGAGCAAAGGTGAAAGAATAACGCTAGCTTGCAGACACACTCAAACTTAATTATATATATATATATATATATATAAAAAACAATACCACCTAAATACATTTAACATTTGTGGTGCATTCATTGTATTTTTCTTTTCAGAAGATTAAAAAAATCGACTTGTGCCTGAGAGTCAGCAGCAAGTAATAAAATTAGATTCTCCATGTCAAAACGAGTGCCTTTGAGAGCTACGGGCTCTCGTTTTTTTTCTTTATGACACACCACGGAAAACACCATGACAACCAGGAGCAGCAGAAAGAGGCCAACTCAGAGAGTGACTCTGCGTTAAAGGAGCAATGGCAGAATTCGCCTTTGTATGGGCTTCTTAAATACACAGACACCCTCTCAAGGATACGGACAAGTTAAGAGGTTAAATATCAATGTTCTTTAAAGCTTCTGTTTAGGTGTGTGGAAACTCAATAACTTGATTCTAAAATGATTCGTGTTCAGTGCCTCTGTTTGTATAGGGCTGCATCTGAAATCACATACTACACAAACTCATACTATAAAGAACGTACTTTTTCAGTAGTAAATATTTGTTCAAAATAAGTACCTAAGATACCTGTGATTTTGGACACAGCCTAGATATTTGTGCACGTCTTTTGGTGTCCAATGAGTGCGTCACTGAATCATTCACTCAACAGATTATTTAAAAACCCTGGGTCATTCACAATGATATAATAATTATTATTATAATAAAATATATATTACACTCTTATACAATCTGCATTCAAGTCTGCTAAAAGAAAAATCTCCAGAAATAAATGTTTTAACATAATATGCGTGACTTACATGATGAATAAAGTGAATGAACAAGATATCTTAGTTCATTCAGTGTCAGAGATGTCTCGTTCACAGGGACAGTTCACCCAAAAATGAAAATTATGTCATCATTTACTCACCCTCTAGTTGTTCCAAACCTGTATGAGTTTCTTTCTTCTGCTGAACACAAAAGAAGATATTCTGAAGAATGTTGGTAACCAGATCAACGGTAGCCATTGACTTCCATAGTAGGAAAAAAAAAAAAACTATAGAAAGTGAATGGGTGACGTCAACTGTCTGGTTACCAACATTCTTCTAAATATCTTATTTTGTGTTCAGCAGAAGAAAGAAACTCAAACAGGTTTATAACAACAGGAGAGTGCGTAAATGATGACAGAATTTTCATTTTTGGGTGAACTATCCCTTTAAAACTCGACTTGTTCATTCAAACGCGCGTGTTCGTTCAGGAGGTCCAACCAATGATTTTGCTTCTTCACATCCCGGGCTCGAATGACATTTGCTCGTGCCATAGTCAAATTTTAAAGGCAGGAAAGGCTTAAAAAAAAAACAAAAAAAAAAACCTAGATGTAAATAAGGACATGTGGGCGAACGAGAAGGATTCTTAAGAGATTAGCTCTAAACACCGACCTCTAAAAGCAGGAAACCACAGTTACCCAAAACTTAAGTGAATTACATGTAAATCAGCACACGTGAGTGAACGAGAACGATTCGTTCAAAACACCGAACGAAACAATGGCGCGGTTGTCGCGCAAGACTAAAACAGCACAAACATGCATTCTAAATCACCGATCAATTCAGCTGCACGCAATTCAGTGTTTCAAGGCTTAAAGGCTGCTCTAAATGGCACCTTTCTTCACTAATGATAGGGGCGACCCTGACCCTCGGCCCCAGTGGCGTGGCTTTCTGCTGTGCTCTGAATGAGAAGAGCGCAATTTGGCCCAGCTGCTCCATTCCACATGTTTATTACTCTCTCCTCTCCGGCAAATCCGTGGCACCTGCTGCAGCACTGTATGCATCTTTATTTTTCCCCACTTTTATATCACTAGTTTCCTGTCCTACGGACCGAGCGATAAACAAGCGCATATTTCGAGCGTTTAGCGCCTTTGGACAACCAAAATGAGCATTAGGGTTGGTATGTCGCAAACACCCCCTGTTTGAATATGATAGGAATTAATCCGCGGATAAGATTAAACGGCGATCTGTGAAGACAGATTTCATGACGCTTGTGAAAAGAGCGTCTGCGTGCACCAGATGATCCGCTATAGAACTATTTGTATATACGACTGAGCACATTGTTCGTTTATATATTAACTGACAGAAATAATTGAGAAAACTTGCAAGGATTCCCCCCACCGCACAGATAGCAGCATCCTATTTGATTAAACTCTGGAGGTTCCTGACGACTGCGCAATTCTGCGCAATTTCCGCAAACAGACAGATAGGATCTTGTGAAAGTTATTACAAAACCAGTTTCCAGGCGAGCGAGATAAAATAAACGACTCCATGAATCAATGTTGCGCTCAGGTGACCTTTATTGTTCACAGTGCTGAATATCGTGAAGTGGATGACGCTAAAATGCGGCTACCAACACAACATTAGCAGCAATATTTGTCAGTTGATAGGCTAGGCCTACATGTTAGTTGATGCAAATGTTGTAGTCCCTTTTCCCTATATTTCTCAAAGCTTTGATATATTTTCATACAAATTAGTTGAGGAATCTACAACTTATCTCAAATATCAGGGCAATAGGCCACTCTCGGTTTATAATAAACATGTTAATTCACAGTGGGAAACATTTTTATAAAAAAAGAAAAAAAAAGAAAAAGAGTAGCCTTAACAAACAGTGTTAATCACTCTCAAAATGTAGCATTTACATTGTCTCATCTTCTCTTTGCAGGTTCAGTTGAAGTATGATGGAAAGTGTTACAAGCCTCAAAGTTTGCTTTGCATGTTATTTTTATGAGCAGATCTATATCAAATTTATAAAGAGAACCTGTTGATTCAGATGACAGTATCAATCTGAAAGTTTTTTTCATTTAACATCCATTAACACAAATCAAATTATAAAACAGAGATGAAATTTCCCTTATTTTTTGATCCTGTACCTTTATATTGTGACTTACAACTACTATCTTCACCTCATGAGGGCAGTGCTTATGTATATGGTTATTTCACCTTTGTAGCTCATGTTTAATTAGTTAAACTGATGGTGTTACACATCAGCCTGTTGTACAACACTCCCTGTTCTCCTCTACACCACTGATAGTGGAATTACTGGCTGTCATTGAGCCAGAAGCCTCAGACGATGAGAAGTTAGAAACACTTAAAGCTCACTAACTCCAGTTACTTTTCACATAGCATTAGGCTTCTGGCTCTAGGACAGCCATATATAACATGTATAACAAAAACAATAATATTGAAATCCAATAAATTGTATATATAGCCAAAATATTGCGCACACACATTATAGGTTCACTGTTATTACATGATCACATCTGGCTCGCAGATAAAACACATTCACGTTCACTACGTCCACCATCTTGGTTGCAGGTGCTTTGATATTATACTTAATACAATAGTGAAAGACTAACACATCAGCCGGAATACTGAACAATATGAGGCACAGACGCATTAATCACTCATTAGAAATGAACAGGGGCGGGGATGGATGCAGAGAACGGGCGTTATTGCCTCAACTCTCATGACTTTTCTTCTGCGCATCTCACCAGGGGCGGTTGACATTTAAAGAGAGCATCTCTCCACTCTGTTTTCTGCAGCAGAAAATCAAATGGCCACCCCTCCTTCTTCTTCTTCTTCTTCCACGCCATTCGTGCACTCGGCCGGGAGTCCTGCGCTACGCCCATTGTTCGACCTTAATTACACAGAGCCATATGGAAGCAACTCCGTATGTGTGCCAAAAAGATGGAGATTTTATACAACTACATGACAGTGAGCACTTACAGTGCGATCACGCCGAACCCAGGCGAACAAATCAATCGGAAAAATTATAAACACAACGCGATAAAGTGGATTAAGAAATAAACAGTTTTGACTAACGCACGCCGCGCGCATTAATCAGTACGCTATTTAATTTATGCGCGAGAATAAGAAGTCAGATACGGAATATTGACACGGCATTCCCGATTGATCTCGAGGATCAAACCAAAGTGGGAAAACAAATAGGCATCGCTGCGTTTGTACAAGAGCGCCATATCTGACTGTTTCTCCATCACTTTTACCATGTCAACTCCACACACTCTCCGCTGGAGCCTCTTTTAGCAGGGAAGCATGGACACACTCACACTATCGTTTCCGAAACAGACCCGCTTGTACGAACTATAATCCAGCAAACATCTTACTTCAAAGATGATAAAAATCAATCGTCGATCAAACAAGTGCGATGGGGATAAAATATGAAAATAAAGCGGCACCCTTCAACGTAAAAGCCATTAACCTTGATCTGTAGGGCATCTCGGAATGGGATGATCTACTGTAGATATGTAGTCTACATCATTGGCTAGCAAATGATATTATAATACAGCGTGACACATTTATAATATCTTTTAACAACTCAACCCATGACTCTAAACCATGAGTTCAGATACATATCTCAAAGATCCCCCTGAGGGATTTTTTTTTTGGTAATCAACAAAAAGAACCCAAACTATTTATATTTCACATATAAAGCCAAATGACATGATCATGATTACCTGAGAGGGGAAAAATAATCCCGAAAGCTGCTCCGACAGACGCTTCTCTCGTCTTCGACGTGTATATTCAGTAATCTACGCTGTGAGACAGTTTGGGTTAAAATATCCCATTTATAGATTTTTCTAAAAGAAAACTAAACTCTACTTCAGTAGTATCCCGATAGATTCAGTGACAGCGGGGAAGAGATTCGGCTCTTCGCTGGTGCTGCTACGGACGAGCGAGGATCCAGAACGGGGCGGTATGAACGCTACTTGTTTGTAAGCAAAAACATGGCTTCATTTGCCTTTGTCAGCGAGAAAACGTAATATTGACTTACCTTTCCCTCATGAGCCATTGTCCCCCACCTCCTCCCTCCGCCCTTTGCCATGACATCACGAAAGCTGTAGTAAAACCTACAACATCGATGGGCTGGGCTTTGAATATCCCCCCGCAATAACTCAACGGGCATGTGTACAGCCATGCACACTCTATTTCATACTCTTGTCTTTCTCAGTGCACACACACACACACACACACACATGATCGCTCTCCCTCTCCCTCTCTCTAACACCCACACCCACGCTCCAACTACAAGGGATTTATACAAGTTCTCCTTTGTGCCAGAAACAAGATAATCATAAAGGTTCTTTAATGGTTCAGCAAAGAACCATCTTATTATCAAAGACCACGATAGCTCTCTATGGATATTGAGTCGGTTATGGTTCTTTCGAGATTAAAAACATTTTTGATATTACAATATAGGCTATTCAGATCAGTAGCCTATATTTGCTTCTCAATCCCTTGAAGCATCGGTATATATGGTTTTGAAAAGAACCAGAGAGTAAAAAGTTCTTATAAAAGGTTATTCTGTCGCATATGCAAGCTTTATTTTTAAGAGTGACTGAAAAACGCTGGCGGATAAGTAATAGAGCAAATGCGTGTTTAAAACATCAAATACCTCTTATAGTTCAGAGTGCGCGTCGGGTCGCTGTTACTTTAAATTCTAATAGCGTAAGCTGCTTATTTTACGCCCAGTGATTAATCTTTAATATTGCACAAAAGCATGCATATGTCGCTGGTGTTATCTGAACCCTCCCTCCTGACTCTTTCCGAATGGTACTGTCCAGTGCAGTGATTCACACAACACACATTTAATGGGCAATGCCCCACTGGTAAAGTTGTATTAGTAAAGACTATTACACTATACTGTCAGCACTGGTATATATATATATAACTGTGCTGCCAAAAGAGTTGGGAGACAACAAAAAATGGGAATTCAACACCGTACTGTCTTCTTCACTCAAAACAGACGAATGTAACTTGGAATGACTCCTAAATGTTGCACACACCGCTGTTGTGCTTTGTTGTTTTGTAACCATTAGTGAAAATGACAACCATTCATTACAAGCCATTTGAGAATATTCTCCACAAATGCCACTCTTTATCTTCTGTCTCCATGCTGCACACGGGGGGAATTTTCAAAAAGCCAACCTTCGCCTTTCAGAAATTCTATTAAGTTCTTATCTCTTTGCGGCAGGCTCTTTTTTGCTGTCCCATTGTTATGCATTGGAGCTGAAATCAATCACGAAGTGTCCACGCTGCATCAATATGATTTGAGTTGCCTCACTAACCGAGACACAATCCAATAAACAAAAGACAGAAGAGAAACCATACCTAAAAAATATGTTACACTCCCCTGCCATAAGTACTCAGAATGAGATTCACAGTAGCGAGAATGGGACATGTGCGATTGCTTCTTCAGCAGTCTCAATGAAAACTTTGAGAATAAATGGTAAGAGTAAACACATGGGAGCACACGTTCAACATTTGCGCTCGGCTAGGCTTCAGGACCCCAGACAGCGCTTTGGCCCAGTACCATGGACAGCGACCCGGAGGAAAAAGACACCCGCCGCTTCCTCTCTTTTGACAGAAACATTACGGTAGTGATGTGTTTTAACAGAAATGCTGAAAGGGTTAAACTAAATAATAAGATCGGAGACATTGTGTAATCATGCGGGAAATAAGATACACACGCACTGATCAGTGTTCAGTAATTCCAAAACTTCCACTATCGGTCGACATTCTAAGGGAATTATGTCAACAGTTTCTTAAAAAAAAAAATAAAAAAAAATATGAATGTGCTGACGTGATGCATAACGACAGTCCTTATGTGATGTCGATGTACGATGTTCGTTCCGTTCCTAACTAAACTGCCAGTGTAAAATGACATTTTTAAAATGAGAGAAATCACTGCTTATTCTGAATTTTTACAGAATGCAGATCTTTTTTTTCTTGTTTGCAGATCAAAATGAATAGCCTAATACAAAAGAAGTACATCAAAAAGAAGATGTGTTTGATCAAATTACAAGAATGATGTTTGACAGGGAACGCGTATTATTAAACATGTTTGATAAAATCTTTGTGAGGACGACTGGCAACAGCTGGTTCTTCAATTATAAGACTACAATCTTTAGACATCGCACACTACATGACTTTAAACACCGACTGAGTGCAACTGAACAAACTCGGTCCGTTTGAGCAAGATCAGTCGTAACAACCAAATTACATTCATAATCTGCCTGACAGTCGTTAAGTGTGTCCCCAGTTTAAACCAGGTCGCTATGTTACTTACAGGCGAACGGGCCTACTTTTACACTAGTCTAGTGTACTATGACTAAATTGTAATCTAACTTTTGTTATCTTATATCAAATAAGGGGTACGCTGTAAAATAGTTTCAGTATTATGCAGTACAACATCTGTTTGCATTCATTTAACTTGACAATCATTTCTGTCGTTTAATTTTCAGTTTTAAGAGCTTATTTTTTTCAATCAAATTCAAAGTGGTCAAAAAGCAGGTTTTTTTGCAGGTTATAACGTCGACACCACTTTTTCTTTACAAATTAAAAGCAGGAATTAAGCTTAACTTTTAACAATCACAGACGGAAAAACAACACTAAAAAAAACATACGATCAATAAGTTATGACGACATATGTTTTTTACATTGCTTTAACTCATCAAAATAAGTTAAGCAATTTTCAACTTTTTTTTAAAAAGTCAGTTTAATGTAATTTTGATTGATATTGAAATGTAAAAAGTGTCATAAACAAATTGGGTTTAATGTCCTCATATATCCAGAATTGTCCAATTGCGTTGCAACTCCACTGAAAACAATACACATTCTTTAACCCGGTGTGTCTCTGGAGCGCATTCAGGATGCCTGTATAAATATTGCATAAGGTAGTCAGCTGAGAGAATGGGCCGTAGGGGCCCCAAACTCCGCGAATGGCCTTGACAGATGGAACAAGCTGACAGACAACAACAGAAAGAAAGTTTGAATGCGCCTCTGGGCTGGTATTGTGTCCGCCACAGTCCCCCGGGAAACAAACCGCCCTTTGTCTAAACACTTCAACAGCTCTGAAGAAAAAAAAGAAAAAAAAAAAGGTCTAGACGAGGTTCCTGGAAGTTATGATTTTTATAGATGTTCTATATATAGACCTCAATACGACGAGCTTTCAACACATGCCTAAAGCGACAGGGAATGATAAACTATAAAGCCTCACAATAGCGAGTGAAGCCAGACGAAATCTGATATGTATTCCGATAAACACTATTGCATGCGTTAAATCATTAAAAATAAATAGATAATTAAACGAATATATTTTGTTAACGAGTATTAACATAAAAGCACGGTTCATATAAGATACAATAAATGCTTAGGCTATACACTGCCAAATCTCGTGTAGCCTACCAGCAAGTCTAGCCAACTTTTTAGACACCTGTTAATCAAACCATTTTCCTTGTGTACAGTTAAAACAGCCAAATAGGAGACAGCGAAGTCTAACTGACCTAAAAAAGTCCCACACAGCTTCATGGTTGCGGCTCCGAGTTTCCCATAAGCGTCTGGCAAGTCCTGAGAAAGTAAACTTGAGTGGAAAAGTTGAGGACAAAATTACTACAACTTCTCTTTGAAAGGAGCGAAGGAGGGGTGCCGGCTGACGTCAGAATCCTGCCCAGCCAATCAGAGACCAGCATGTGGGTATTTGTATCCTACCTCCGCAAAACTCACAGCCAATCAAAACAATTGTCTTCAGTTTCTCAACAACAAAGCCTTTAGAATGCCAACAGAAGGGACTACCGGCAGCTGTGCGCTTTCAGCTTATGAGAAGTTTCTCAACAGTGCTAACCAAGGGGGGAAATCATGCAGTCACAAACTATCACGCTGCAGAATAGTTTTGGTGAATTTGACTGTGAATCTCTGTTCATATTAAAACCGATATCTATTGTATTTTTTTTCTAATGTTTACTTGCATTTCCTATATCGAAATCTCCCTCTAAGAATCCAAGTTATCCTTAATTAAAAGTTCATTAAAAGGCTATTTAGGTTGATTTTCTGTCACAATCACACATAGATCCACTCACACTTGAACTCACACAGTCTATCAAATGGTTTCCTTATAATATTGATAGTTTTAAGCTTGAATGACATTTAATCTGGCCTTTAACAATTACTCAACAACCTCGTTTGGTTACATTTTGTAAAAGAACAGCATTTTTGCTGTAAACAAGTATTAAGACAAAGTGAGAGTACATGTGTGTCTCCTCAACTTTAAGCTTTGTAATTTATTTCTATTAAAACATTTTTTTTCTCTTTTTATAGGAAAGTCACGTTAAAACTTCAAAAGAGTACTTGTTTACTAAGGAGACAACAGTATCAGTGAAGAGTTTGAGAAGAAATATTAAACAAGCGATGAAGAAAACAATGAAAATATCAAGGCAAATAAGATAAATATATTTAAAAGATAAATATAAATAAAGAAAAAGGAGTCAAATTGATGTTTAAAATCAGTTTCCATTACAGAATGATATTAAACACAACAGGTCATTTGAGATGAGCGACTTACAAAAAACAACAAAAAAGACTATTCTCCTGTAATGCATGCATTACCACTGTTAGTAGACAGGTACAAAAAGAGTGTTAAAGATGTAATTTAAGTCCACAAGGCCAAAAGTGCACAGAAACACCCACATGCATGAGCCTAAATGTTCGTAAGTTAGAAAAAGCCAATTCTGTGTGGCCTTATTCTCTCTGAATTTCTCTCTGAGACTGAATTTCATCTTTAAGGGACATTTATGAGGAAACCTGTGTATTAGTTCTCAGTCATGATTTAAACCGCAACAAAACTGTGCGAAACAAAGCAGCCCGAGAGCGAGGATCATCTCTTTTTCAATGGAATTACGACTCCTCTTTTGGGCAAGAAATTCTCCCCTCCTAATTCGCTCACTCGTTTCTTGCACTCAGTTACATCATTAACACATACCTCTCCTTCAACCTCTTTAAAATGTGAAGCACCCGCTCACCCAAAACAAACAAAGTCCAGGAAATAAACGTCTGAATCGAGCGAGGGGGAAATGAGCAGCATAAGTGAAGGGTGTGGAAGTCCCCCAGTGGGTTTGGCAGGGTCTGGGCTCTCTTTTAGCAGATGGCTCCTCTGATAATCGTGTCCTCTCTAGGCCCATCTCCATGCCCCGACTCCGCGTTGCCATGGCGAGGGGGCCGGCAGAGAACATGTAATGCATTTGCTGCTTATTAAATTTGCCTTCTGACAAAGAGAGGCTCTCACTTAAAAACGAGAGCAGGCCCGGGCAGAGAAGAGCAGGCCCGATTCTCTTTATCACAGACTACCAGACGCCCTGCTGTATTCTTCCACTACGGCATACACTCATTGACCTATTAACTTCCCGGCTGCCTCCTCCCCCCTCACTTATGAAGGTCTACACAGGCCCCCCTTTCGGGCTTCTGTGGAGTGAGAGTCTGTGCACCCCTTTGCCTGTGACCCCCCCGACCTGTCGACATCATTGCTGCGCATGAGAGAGAGTTGGAGAGGCCGGCGCTGAACCGTGATGTGCCCTACAGCTGTCTGCGGCAGCACAAAAAGAAAAGAGAAAGACAAGAAGTGAACGTATGCACAAACTGCCTGGAAAGTGCATGAGTATGAGTGAGAGCAGGGCTGTGCAGTGGATTCAGAGTCGCTGAGGCTGAGAACGGGAAATAATGCTGATTAACTGCGGTCTAAGGAGCGTGACTCTGAATGTGTGGAAACACGCAGGGAAAGTGAGGGTACTGATCAATTACACTAGGCTAACATTTCTGATGGTTAGAATATTTCAAACCACCCATATAAATCCACACCAAATTTGATGCTACTAAATTTTTTTGTGTGATTTTAATCATTCACAGGGAAATCAAAAACATTGTGGACAGACAGACAGACAGACAGAGAGATAGATAGATAATAAAAGATAGACAGACAGACAGATATAGATAGATAGATAGATAGATAGATAGATAGATAGATAGATAGATAGATAGATAGATAGATAGATAGATAGATAGACAGATAGACATTTAGATAGATAGATAGATAGACAGACAGACAGAAAGACAGACAGACAGACAGATAGATAGATAGATAGATAGATAGATAGACAGACAGACAGACAGACAGACAGACAGACAGACAGACAGACAGACAGACAGATAGATAGATAGATAGATAGATAGATAGATAGATAGATAGATAGATAGATAGATAGATAGATAGACAGACAGACAGATAGACAGATAGATATACAGACAGATAGATAGATAGACAGACAGATAAATATATATATATATATATATATATATATATATACAGATAGATAGCCAGATAGATATATATACAGATAGATAGACAGACAGATAGATAAACATAATAAAAGACAGGCAGACAGACAGATAGATAGACAGAGACAAAGACAGACAGATAATACAGACAGACAGACAGACATATAGATAGATAGATAGATAGATAGATAGTCAGACAGACAGACAATATAAGATAGATAGACAGACAGACAGATAGATAAAAGACAGACAGACAGACAGACAGACAGATAGATAGATAGACAGACAGATAATACACATAGACAGATATATAGATAGACAGACAGACAGATAATACTGATAGACAGACAGACAGACAGTTAAAAAGATAGATAGACAGACAGACAAATAGATAGACAGACAGACATATAGATTATAAAAGCTAGATAGACAGACAGACAGACAGATAGATAGACCGATAGATAATAAAGATAGACAAATAGATAGATAGATAGATAGATAGATAGATAGATAGATAGACAGATAGACAGATATACAGATAAAAAGATAGACAGATAGACAGACATACATATAGATAATTAAAGATAGAGAGACAGACAGATATATAAATAAAAGATAGTCAGACACAGACAGATAGATAGATAGATAGATAGATAGATAGATAGATAGATAGATAGATAGATAGAATAGTTCTAATTTGTTACAATGTTTATTTAAATTTAAGTTATGTTATAATATAATATGTTTATGTTTTTATTATTATTCTATGTATTCCAAGCTTTGACTGTATTGTATGATTTACAGTCATGCCAATAAACCAATTTTTGAATTGAATCAATAAAAGAGACAGACAGACAGACAGACAGAGTATGAGTGAGAGCAGGGCTGTGCAGTGGATTCAGAGTCGCTGAGGCTGAGAACGGGAAATAATGCTGATTAACTGCGGTCTAAGGAGCGTGACTCTGAATGTGTGGAAACACGCAGGGAAAGTGAGGGTACTGATCAATTACACTAGGCTAACATTTCTGATGGTTAGAATATTTCAAACAACCCATATAAATCAATAAAGCAATTTCTGAATTGAATTAATAAAAGAGACAGACAGACAGACAGACAGATAGATAGATAGACAGACAGACAGGCAGACAGACAGACAGATAGACAGATAGATAGATAGATAGAGACAGATAGATAGATCCAAGTAATTAATTGTGACAAATCTAAAATAAAAACAAAACAAATAACAATAACACAAATCTTAACAACAACAATAAATAATAATAACTTAAAACTATAAATGGTATTAATGCAGTTATTTAAAGAAAATTTGTTATATTGTTGTTGCTCATTTTTATTAAAAGCAATAAAACAGGAGAGGCCTTGTGTCTCAGTGATTTTACCACAGTAAAGGGGGTTTAAAGAACACCTTTTACCGTGGTAAAACAACAGTGACCCCAGTGTTATTTTAGTATCATTGATATACTATAATAGTTTTTGTTAATATTTAAAATTTCATCTATTATATTTTCCATTTTCCATTTTAATTTTAGTTAAAGCTTTATTTTTTTTTTTTTTTTTTATATCTAAATAGTTTTTATTAAGTTTTAGTTTATTTAGTTTGAGTTATTTTAACACTTCAACTTAAAGTAAATAAAAATGAGAAATTTTCATTTTTAATTTTATATCAGTTTGTTTTATTGCAAGTAACGAAAATGTTGTTTTTAGTTTTAGTTAACGATAATAACCCTGGGTAACCCACAGACTCTCATGTGGTATTCCTAGAAGTTATAATTATTGACAAATTTTTCTGTTACATGCTACATTCTTCATCATCATCATCATCATCTTTTTTTTGTTTTTGTTTCATTTTAGTTTTAATTCCAAGACCATCATTACTGTTATTCATTTTTTAAATGAATTATTTACATTATATATTACATTAATTATGTATTTTTCTCAAGATGCTTACAGGGCAAAAAAAAAAGAGTCCTTCCCCCTTCGTACGCAAATCCATACATGCTCACAAAACAAGTTTGGTCTTTGTTTAAGTTCCATGTCCATCACTGTCTCTTCATTTCCCCCAAAATGCTCACAGACTAAAATGCCTCATTTTTTTCTTTTTTTTTTAGCCCCAACCTTTGCAGAATCCCTCCTCCTTCACAGGCGCATTCATTCACACTCCCACAACCCAGTGTGGTCTGGGTGCCAGCCTACATGATCGTCACCCCCGATCTCACAGCATTGGGTTTAGGAACCTCAGCGCCAGTCAGAGAAGGGTCAGAGATGCCAGAGGGCACAGAGCCACAGTCTGTCTGAGTCCCTCCTCCCTTTCCCCCCTCTCTCTCACTCTTTCGCTAGGACATGTCCTTCCCCACCACCCCCCGAAGCCACTTTTCCTCCTCACTCTCTCGCCCCTCCTTTCCCTCCCCTGTCCGAATGGCTGGGTGATGAGTAAACACAGACAGAGCTCCACAAGCACGGCCCGGCTTGCTGCCTCATTACAATCACAAAGAGCTGCCACACTTTTGGGTGGAGCCTGTGGCCGCGGGAGGCTCTGGGGCCTTTAAGTGAGTGGCATACTTAATAGGCTTTGTGTAGGAGAAGAAAAGAGAGTGAAAGGGGAGAGAAAGAGAGCAGGCCCAGCTGTCACGGCACACTAGATATCAGTCTGCCACAGAACCACTCTTCCACTTTTTACCCCTCCCTTTTCTTTTTTTCTTTTGCTGAGGTATGGTTTTAGACGCACAGGAAACCGAGCGTCTGAAGGGAAAAAGAGAAAACACATATGTGCTCTCACACGCACACACACACACACACAAAAGAGCTGTGTGGGCAGTATATATGGATCAAATAATGCCTTCCTGGCTGAATGTTCTACATTCTGTTACGTTACACATCAGAGACTGAACTTTCTGACAGAAAATGCTGAACAAAACATCTCCCTGAAGAAACACTTTTTCATTCAGTCATAACTATAAAGGGATAAAACAGCTTTAAGAAGCTCAAACATAAAGTTTTGTATTCAGAGAGATCAATCTTTTGGATATGAAACTGGATATCAAATCAAAGTTTCTGAAAGCGAGTATAGCTGACATGAAATCCTTTTGGGAAGTTGACGTTTTGCGATGCGACGACCGTCAAAAACTATTTTAAACAGCATTTTTCTTATTTGGTTTTGCTAATTATTTTCATGCAGTTTAATATGAAATAGAAAATTTGAAAATGTAGAAAATTATCGCACACATGCAGGGCCAATTGAAATTCATAATGAAAGCCAAAATTAAGTGATAAAAAAACTAGGTACAAAAAAGGGTCACCAGTTACAGGAAGACACACGATTTATATTATGCATTCATATAGATTTTAAATGTTGATTAAAAAATGCTATTGGAATTTTGTTTTAATTAAAGCAATTTAATTTGAAATTGTTTAATGTTATTTCACACTTATCTAATGATATAATAAATTTCTTTTGTTGATTTATTATTCGACTATTCTACAAAGTTTTGATTTTTTTTTGTTTAAAAAAATGTCTTTATCTAGAATTATTGTTCTTATAAAAAAAAATCCACTACCTATTCAAGTATTTAATAAATAAAGTTCATATAGCCTAAAAATGACAGCCAAACATCACAACAAAGATCGCTGTATATAAAGTTTGTTTTTAATACCCCAAACGACAGACAGTCAGACAGGGTAAACCCATATTTAGGTGTACATATGCTGGGACACAATAGTCTGTGCTTACGAGCTGCTGCTCAAAGCAGGTGGCGAAACCCAGAAATGTGTGCTGTTGTTTGTGTAATCTGTGTGATTGTGGTGGGCTGCTGTTAAGCCCTGCTAAATCAGCTTAGCACATGTCCTGCCGTGGAGGAGGCTTGTTTTAAAGACCCCCCCCCCCCCTCCCGAAGCACCCGTCCTTTAGGAGCGCAAGAGAGGAGTCCAGACACTGAATCAAAGATTATTCTCTGTGGATGACACTCCTCACATCTCAGAGGACTCCCGGGCCGCACATACGGCCAGACTGAGTCACACAATTAGGTGTTTGTGCGTGTTTTATGTGTACATACATGTAATTATCCAGACAAAGACAGATACATAACTATGTAGGCATATATAGACTGATTTAGTTGCATCTTTTTCTTTCTTATTTGTTTAAGTCAAGTTACTTCCATAATTTACATGAACATTTATTAATTATTTTCTTATTATTTTATAAAGTGGAGTTGATCTTTGAGATTAATAAAGAGCAAGAATGGCAATAAAGACACTGAACTTAAGATTTGGGATGACCTAATTTTGTTATAATTAAAGCAAATCAATTAAATTGTATATTATTTAATGTTATATTTTTAACACTTCTATTTAATGATTTCATATTTTTGTTATTTAACAAATCCAGTTTACTCTACAAAGATTATAAAGATTTAAAAACATTTTATTTAATTGCATATATATATATATATATATATATATATATATATATATATATATATATATATACACACACAATTTGTTTAATTGTATTTTACTTTGTGGATTATTTATATATTTTTTATAATTATTTATAATTTATACGTTTGTTTTACTTCTATAGTAATTATTTAATACTTTTGTTTTGTTTACTAATTTTTTTTTAGTTTAGTTAATTTTTTTTGTATATATATGAATACTAAAAATTTAACTAAACTAAAACTATTTACACTATATGTATTATAAATAATTATAAAAATATTATAAATAATCAACAAAGTCATTTTAGTAATATTTAGTAAATATACACTAAACAATTATTATTATTAATATAATTATTATTTTATTTAACTTATTTTAATGAAATAACTTATTTTAAGTTTCATGAAATGCAAAAATGTCACTAAACTTTGAATTATCTCATTTTGTTTAAATTAAAACAATTATTTTTTTTATTTATACTTTTCTTTTGTTGTTTTGTCATTCAAGTGTAGTTTACTTTGACTGTAGTTACTTTTATTAAAATATGATTTATTTAATTTTTATTTATGGTTTATTTTATTTTAAATGTATTTTACAGTTAGTATTTGTATTGTATTTTAATGCCTAGGCAATACAAATGTAAAAAAAAGAAAAAAAAAGAAAAGAAAAATGGTCATGGTCATAAAGCACAGCAAATTGAAATTGAGAGAGAGAGAGAGAGAGAGAGAGAGAGAGGTATGAGGGGTTATAAAAACCCTTCTAAAAGTTATAAATCCCCTGAAACACAACTCACTCCGCATCTCCAAGACCCCCTGAACACCCCGTCGCTCCACCGCCTCCTTCCGCCACACTACTCCAGACGGAACAGAGGAATAATTAAGACAACAGTGAGTGAAAGTGTGAATGAAAGGGGGACACCTGGAGCAGGACCCTGTAGTGCTCTACACTGAGGGGTATTGTAGACTAATAACAGGGCCGTAGTGTGCGTGTGTAAGTGTGCGGTTGCCTAGGGAACACACTCAGCTGATTGAAGGGTTATGGGGTGAGGAGGGGGTGAATGTTTAGAAAGCATCTGTATGCAAATGTCATTATGGTATAGAGATGTTTGGAGAGGCCACAGAGAGAAGAAAGGGGGATAGAGAGATGAATGGACGGAAGGACGGATAGTATCTGAAACTCTCCACTGACGGATGCTGCTGGTTGCAATCTAAATCCATCAAGAAAATAAGACACTTCACTTAATAGGGCTCATTCAGCATCATATTAGCAGACCTCTGAAAATATACTGTAACAACATCTGTCCATAATGAACTTGCATTTAAAAGCGCCATTTATCTGCCGTATAAAAAGAGATATTGAACGTTATATTAGATTAGGCATAAGATTGGAGTTGGAGTGGGAGTTTATTAATGTCTTGTTATCTTAATTGTATGTTGTTACTTATTTTTTATCTTTCATGTTACACATGACGTGGATTTGACTGTACTCTGAAAAATGTCAGAGTCCGTGTCAAATTCGAGTACAAGTCCACCCGAGTGCATTCGAGTTCATTCATAATTGTCAAAGTCCGAGTCCGGGTACACCAACTCTAATAAGTCCAAAGCACCTGAAATAAAATGTATTTCATGTGTTGTTTTGTGACACATTCGCTTGATTTGATTTCCTATGAATACTAAAACTGAATGGGCAGGAATCAAAAACAAATTCCAGTTTTTAAACCTGCATCACTTATTTTGTGATGACACAACACAGACTGTTCTTTTTAGTGATTCAAAACCATAAAGCATGATCAGTGCAGTCGAATCCTGAACAAATTAATCTAATGAATCAGTTATTTTTAGAGAATCAAAACATAAAGCATGATCAGTGTAGTCAAATCCTGAACAATTTAATTAATGAATCAGTTCTTTTTAGTGAATCAAAGACATAAAGCATGATCAGTGTAGTTGAATCCTGAACAAATTAATCTAATGAATCAGTTATTTTTAGAGAATCAAAACATAAAGCATGATCAGTGTAGTCGATTCCTAAACAAATGCATCTAATGAATCAGTTCTTTTTAGTGAATCAAAAGCATAAAGTAAGATTAGTTTATTCGAATCCTGAACAAATTAATCAAATTAATCAGTTCTTTTTAGTGAATCAGAATCATACAACGTGATCAGTGTAGTCAAATCCTGACCAAATTAATCTAATGAATCAGTTCTTTTTACGAAATCAAAAACATAAAACGTGATCAGTGTAGTCAAATCCTGAACAAATGAATGAATGAATCAGTTATTTTTAGTGCATCAAAAACATAAAGCATGATCAATGTAGCTGAATCCTGAACAAATGCATAATGAATCAGTTATTTTTAGTGAATTAGAATCATACAATTTGATCAGTGTAGTTGAATCCTGAACAAATGACTCTAATGAATCAGTTCTTTTAAGTGATTCAAAAACAAAGCATGATCACTGTAGTTGATCCCTGAACAAATGAATCTAATGAATCAGTTCTTTTAAGTGATTCAAAAACAAAGCATGATCACTGTAGTCGATCCCTGAACAAATTAATCTAATGAATCAGTTCTTTTTAGTGAGTCAAAAACATAAAACGTGATCAGTGGTCCACAAATGACATTAGTTTTGTGAGGATCTCATTATTTGTCAATGGAATTGCATTTCTTTTTTTGAAATTCATTATCCTGAACAAATGAATTAATTAATCAGTTCTTTTTAGTGATTCAAAAGCATAATGCATGATCAGTGCAATCGAATCCTGAACAAAATAATCTAATGAATCAGTTATTTTTAGAGAATCAAAACATAAAGCATGATCAGTGTAGTCGATTCCTAAACAAATGCATCTAATGAATCAGTTCTTTTTAGTGAATCAAAAGCATAAAGTAAGATTAGTTTATTCGAATCCTGAACAAATTAATCAAATTAATCAGTTCTTTTTAGTGAATCAGAATCATACAACGTGATCAGTGTAGTCAAATCCTGACCAAATTAATCTAATGAATCAGTTCTTTTTACGAAATCAAAAACATAAAACGTGATCAGTGTAGTCAAATCCTGAACAAATGAATGAATGAATCAGTTATTTTTAGTGCATCAAAAACATAAAGCATGATCAATGTAGCTGAATCCTGAACAAATGCATAATGAATCAGTTATTTTTAGTGAATTAGAATCATACAATTTGATCAGTGTAGTTGAATCCTGAACAAATGAATCTAATGAATCAGTTCTTTTAAGTGATTCAAAAACAAAGCATGATCACTGTAGTTGATCCCTGAACAAATGAATCTAATGAATCAGTTCTTTTTAGTGAATCAAAAACACAAAACGTGATCAGTGGTCCACAAATGACATTAGTTTTGTAAGAAATGGTTTGAATTTATTTATCGAAAGGATCTCATTATTTGTCAGTGGAATTGCATTTCTTTTTTGAAATTCATTAGAACTACTAAAATAATAATGAATGGAACTATTAAGGAACCAGAAGGAATTGTTACATTCAGAACTAGAACCTGAATTATTAGATTCATTACGATTCCTATCCCCGTTCATGAATCCAGAGCTGAACAGATCTGTCTAAATCAAACGTAAAAACATTTTTACCTTAACAATGGCTTTTAATTTAATCCAACAATTAATGTATCTATGAACGATTCACACAGAAATTCATTCTGCTTGTGTTTCATGAATGAGGCCTAATGAGGCCCGTTTTTGTTGGTAGTGTGTAATATTGTTTAATTTATCCCTCCTACGGAAGTAAAATCAAATCAAATCAAATCAAAAGTGTTCCTTTATGACTCCGCTAATCTCTGCCAAAGTAATTAGATTTTCCTACGCACAATAAAAACATGTGATGCAACCAATACCTTTTTGACTAATTCAAGCCATGATATTTGTTCCAGTGCAGCTATAAATGCTAATATGTAGCAGCTCTTAACTCTTTGAAAAAGGAAGATTTGTGTGGAGCGAGTCATTACCTAACAGCTTTTTTTTTTTTTTTAATCCGCGATAGCTATTTAATGACAGGTAGCCGAAAGAGGCTTTTTCGTTCCTTACGAGGAAAAGAAAGTAGCTGCATGCAATAAAAGCGCTGACGTAAATAGTTTTACACACACTTCTAATGAAATCCTTTAGTGAGATGCATCTCCACAGAGAATGAGGGAGAGAGAAAGAAAGATAGCAGTAGGGTTTTTTTATGTGCTGCTCTAACTTAATGTACTCAGTAACAGTGCCTGATGGGTAATTACAATAGTCACAACACAGATGAGGGGCAGTGTCACCATGGCCTTAAGCACGCCGGCCAGATGAATAAGCGATGACACACTCCTGAATGCCTATTTCCTCGTAACAAACGGGCAACATCATTAAAACCTACACTTGGAAAACACATCTCGTCCTGTTCCTGCCCTCCATTAACATAGTCTGACTCTTTATATTTGTATTTCTCCTCACATTTACCCTTTGTTTGGTTCTCGCTAAAAAAAAACACCTCTTGCTTCTTTTGACTCTCTATCGAACACCGGATGTAGGTATTGCACAGACGGATTTGCCCTCTCTCTTTTTGTATCCTTCTCATCAAAGCTTTTGTCCAGGTTAAGGTCTTAAGACAGACGTAAAAAGAGTCAGAAAGCGAGAGAGAGAGACTTTTGAATAATTCATAATGGCCTATAATGAAGCGCGGTCCACTCTTTAAAGTGTTTGGTGTGTAATGGAGTTTCAGACACACAGCTATCATTTTCTCTTAATGGCGCTTTCTGGGCTGCTTGCTGTGACCCTCTCCGCACACACACACACACACACACACACACACACACACACACACACCAGCAAAGGCGATTACCGACAGCTGCTGGAGTTTCGAAGTGGCCAAAGTGGGCAATTTTCTCAATGCCATTTAAACAACAAACACAGCAGCGTGTTTAACGAGAAGAGCGGATGGTGGGGGGTGAGAAACGAGGAGGAGTTTGAGAGAGAGAAGGTGATGGTGGCCATTGTAATTCAGGACGAGCGAGTAAGCGTGCATAGCGGGGGGTTCATTAGGAGAACTCCAGGTTGAGTGTGTACATGTTCACATCTGGCCTGAAGTTGACTGCATCCTGCGCACAAGCTGCTCGGTGTTCTCGGATTCATTCTCCACGTATGTGTGACAGCGACATGGAATAATTACACATCCCGCTGCTTTAAAGTCAACATGAAATGGTGTTTACAAACCATTTTACTCCTGTGATGTGACATTTCTGAATGCAAGAGGATATTCAAAAACATATGAAAAACAATTTCTGAATTAAAATGAATCTTGGTATTATTACTTTTTAAACA
The DNA here is from genome assembly GCF_963993115.1 of Abramis brama. Lineage (NCBI taxonomy): Eukaryota > Metazoa > Chordata > Actinopteri > Cypriniformes > Leuciscidae > Abramis > Abramis brama. The sequence goes on along the minus strand of NC_139984.1, from coordinate 14,474,846 downwards.
AAGCCAAAAATGTCAAGGTGATATTATGTTCTGGAGGGAATTCCTTTTTTTTTTTTTTTTTTTTTTTTTTTTTACACAGGTGGAAAAAAACAGAAACATAAAACTCTTCTGATTATTCTTTTCACTCCTCTATCAGAAATCTTGCGAGGAGCACTGGTCGAGGCAAATTTATGGTGAAATTATTGTCTTTCCACTTCCGTATTATGGCCCCAAAAGTGCTCACTGGACCATTCAGAAGCTTAGAATGGCGCCTATAACCAATGCCATCATTATGTTTTGCAACAATTAGGTTGCGAAGGTCTTGAGACAGCTCTTCGCTTTTACCCATCATGAGATGTGTCTTGTGTGACACCTTGGCAATGAGACCTTTTTGTAGGCCATCATTTGTGACTGAACCAGCTGTTATTAATTTCCACTGACAGGGGGCTGGATTGCTTTTTAATTACTGTAAGTTTTCAGCAGTTGTCTTGGCTTTCCATGCCTTTTCTTCATGTGTTCAATACTTTTTCCCTGTGTCATTTCACATTATTACACATAACTTAATTTCTGAACTTATTTTTGTTTGTTTCTTTGTATGTATGGCTTACTTGGGTTGTTACCAACATCTGGTGAAAATTTCATGTCAATAGCACCTTTGGAAATATATTTACTGAGAAAAATGATGACGTGTTCAATACTTATTTCCCCCGCTGTAATTCATGATTATTATCCATTAATGATACCAATCAGAACTAAGTGCCTAACCCGAACCCTTACCCTAAACCTACCCCTAACCTAATTATAACCTTATCCCTAAAACCAAGTCTTGACCCTCAAACAGGCCTTTAAAGGGGTCACAGAAAGTGAGGACCGGCCAAAATGTCCTCACTTTACTCTCTTTGTCCTCACTCCAATGGTCTAAAACTCAAACTGGTCCTCACAAAGATAGTTGTAAGTACACACACACACACACACACACACACACACACCGTTTTAGGCTACCTAAAAAAACACATTTTATTTATTTATTTATATTTTTAAATAATCATTAGGATGTGTACACTCGTTTTAAAGGTGTAAGGAAGATATGTTATTGCTTTTTACTTGATGACACTTTTACACTTGTTACACTTACATGACATTTTTAGAATTAAACAAACTTTTCTTGAAAAATGTATAAGAGTTTTTAAAAACTACCATGAATACAAATAATACTTTAATAATTTTTATTTTAATGTGTCCTTGTTACAGCAGTGTAACTCCACAAGTGCATACTGAGTAATATTAATTAACAACATGTACTTAATATAGGTTTAGGGTTTGGTTTTGTCTTTGTTAAGTTTAGTTTAATGCATGCAACGTGTAACAAAGACACATTAGAAATAAAGAATTACCAGATTTTTTAAAAGGAAAACTTTTTCTTGATCATGGACACTCTTTTATGTCACTGAGCCAGATGCAAACCTTTGGAATAACACGCACCGTTGAATAATGCACAAGAGGGAATGTGCATTATCAAAGTAAATAGGGTCAATTTTTATTTCATGTTGACTATAAACTACAGGTCTTTGGTATCTAAAAATAAGCATCAGGGAAATACAGGCGGTAAATCCCCTAGCATGACCCTCCCGGATGAAATAACAGCTTTGTTTGGTCAGTGAAGGGGCAGCAGATTGTGTGGAGACTTCCAAACTAAACTAATCCCTTCCTAGAACACCGAACAGCTGTTCTGGTGCTGTGGTCAACACCAAACCACACACACACACACACACCTCCGAAGGCTAATATTTGCTCTGTTGATGCTGCTGGTGTGACCACAGCAAAGTGCAAAAACAAAGGATCATTAAAATGCGCCACCGCTCTCATCTCTCTAAAAGGCCAGTTATAAATTTTAAATCAGCAATAAGGGAATTTATCTGTATTTTTTCATTTCTTTTAGGAATTCAAGACTTTCATTAGAGTACAGAAGAATGATCAAAGAATTTTCCCTTCATCTCTCTCACTTTTCTCTCTATTTTATTGACAAGTCAGGTTGTTTTTCATCTTTTGCTGCCTATTTGTTCCTCCTGTATAGTTCCACATGACTGCCTCTGATTGAACAGAGAGCATCAAACCATCATGGATCTCTCTCCCTGTCTTTTCGCACACATACACACAGTTTTGAAGCTATATTACTGAAGACCACTCACATAATGTTTTTCACACTAAGATAAAATTAAATAATCCCTATTATACCGATACCTCACAGAAACCACTGATATCAGTAGATTTAAAACTGAACATGATTTAAAGGCCTTTTTAAATAGTGAGGAACACTTTAAATGTCAACTTTCAACATGTCTAAACTACATTTGTGAGCACATTTTTTAAAATGGCCCTTACAGACAAAGGTAAACCTGCACGCACACACACACACAGTCACTTGTAACTTGTTTTGCTGTAGAGTTCATTATAAGAAAAAAAAAGTGAACTTTAACCCCCGATTCAATTTGCCAGGTGAGCGTGCAAGATTTTGAGTGCTGTGTGTGCGTGCGTATGTGTGTAAGCGTGGAGCACCTGTAATTTGAGGCTATAACTTCCTTTTGTGAGCAGGAAAGTTTGTGTTCTCTGTCTGGTCTTTTGTGCCGATGAGTTGAGTGTAAGTAAATAGCGCTCGCGTGGAGGAGACAAAGACTTCAACCTGCACCTGCCGCTTTGAGTTTACAGAAGAGAATTCAGTCCTCTTTTAAAAACCATTAACCCATGCTCACCTCTTTGTACCTCTTTTCTATTTTTCACTTTCCACACACTGCAGGACTCCAAGCTGAAAGGTAGTACAATTAAATGTGAGCTTTACATTCCCTTTTCATGAACTCTCAGTATTTTCAAATTCGCTTCAAAACCTAAAAAAGGTTACCCCTTAGGTCACCGTGATTTTGCCAAGAAATACATGTTTTTTTGTTGATCCTGGAATATAATTTCTGTCCCAAAATTTTGTCCTAACCCTACCCCTGCACATAAACCTAACCCTAATCATAACTTATCCCTAAAATCAGTAAATGACAGGTGAATAACACTGATGTAGAAGCACCTAAGCCTAAACTTGTCAAACTTCTCTCTCAAATCTGATTGGTTGATTGAAATGTTGATCCAGGAACATGTTGCACATGAAATCACGTTCTGCGTCTAAGTCCAAGATCATTGTTGCATGGAAACACGGCAGCTCATTTGTACCCGTTCTTGCGCGTCAAGCAAGTACATTTGAGGTTCTGATCGCCATATTTGATGTGTGTTGATCAATGTTTTCATGTGAATAAAAATCATATAAAGTGAACGTGTCTTCGTCTTTATGAACTTTTGAAGCTTTAAATTTTTGGTGAAATTGATTTTCAGTGGAGGGACCGACATCTCTCAGGATTCATCAAAACTATCTTAAATTTGTGTGTCGAAGATGAACAAGTCATATAGGTTTAGAACAACATTAGAATTTTCATAAGGGTAAATATACTTCTGACACTTCTAATTTACCCCTAGAAGCCACTGTAAAGACATATTATAAATGTGTTCTGGACAGCATGGTGTTGCATTGTGACCAAACATTTATATAATAAATATCTTTAAACAACCCATAACAGAAAAAAATAATAAAAAAAATAACCCATAACAGTACGGCTCCTTATCATGTGTGATTTCAAGGATGAAATTACCAAGTCAAAAGAAGTGCTGTCAAATGATTATGAATATTACTACACCGTAGGCTCATATAAATATTATAGGCTAATATAAATATTATAGGCATAATAACATGTTAGTGCGATTGCTCCTATTGATTTATATGACAACACATTATTTTGGTTTAGTCACTGGTGTTGCTGGCAATGCTTTTGCCCAAAGCACAACGATTCTCCAAAATGAAGAATTTTTGTTTAGAAAGAAATGTAACAATCAAAAGTGACACAAAAAGACATTTAATATTGTTACAAAACATTTCTATTTCAAATGAGTTTCCACAGAAATATTAAGCAGCACAACTGTTTTCAACACCGATAATAAGAAATGTGATTTCTGAAGGATCATGTGACTGAAGACTGGAGTAATGATGCTGAAAATTCAGCTTTGCATCATAGGAATAAATTACATTTTAAAAATATTTAAATAGAAAACACTCATTTTAAATTATAATACTATTTCACAATATCACTGTTTTTACTGTGTTTTTGATCAAATAAATGCAGCCTTTGCAATCTTACAGAAGCCAAACTTTTAAACGTTAGTTTAGCACTATGAAAACAGAATTATATAATTATATAATTGATTAATAAGTTGACCGTTTCACGTATTCATATAATCATTGAGAGTAAACAGTAAACAGAATTGACTAGCTGTCCGTAATTGAACATGAGACATGACTATGAGACATGCCATCATTCTTTTTAAATTAACTGTAAATTAATTGATAGGAGCGGCAACTCAATTGAAATGACCATTTTCAATGTGTGATCTGTGCCACAGCAATTTAGAATAACCCTTTTATACTGCAATATATATTTTTTGGAAGTTGCATTCAAAATATACAAATTTGAAGCAGGACGTGACTCTCCAGTTTCAATAGCATGACTGTTCCGGAGGACTTTAGTCATGTTTTCAGCCTCTGTATGAGAGCTGTAAATTGAAACTATGAAGGGAACTTCACTAGTCTCCCAACATTGGTTAGAGAGAGAGAGAAAGAGAGGGAGTCTGTGCAGGTTTCCATGTCAGATGTTACTGCATCCCTAGGTGACGTGTTTTACACACAAGAAAGAGGTGTGGCCATGAATAATGGAGTTTCAATTTAAAATCTTACTCCTAACCTCGGAGACGTCTATATAATTCATGAAACAGATACAGGAAGGTATGATTTACATGAGTGTGCGTGTGTATGTGAGCCTGCCCTATGTGTGCATGGATGAATCATTCATACAATATTTTTCCCATGGACCTCCAGCGAGTAGATTTTGAATGTGAATCAGATTTTGAATGCTAAATTGCTCTCTATAGCTGTTTATGTCAGTTTAGCCGTGGCTTGCCTCTACATGTGTTCATGAGTGTTTTTTTGTATTTGGTGTGATTATGTTCATAAGGACGTTTGAGAGCTGATTTGTTGTTGTTGGGTGTGTGCGTGATTATGCGTGTGCCGATGTGGGATTGAGGCGATGAATCTATATGAATGCTAATGTAAAACTATGGGAATGCTGGGATAGGAGAAAGGGTCCATGCATGTTTTAAAGGTCTATATGTGTAAGCTTGGGCTGAGTTATATTTATAAATGTTTAATATGTAAATTTGTGAGTGCCTGTTTGAGGGTGTGTAATGTAAAAATGCGTGTGTGTGGTCAGTGAGTGATTTGTGATGGTCAGGTACACACTCCAGGATCTGAATAGCAGAGGACGAAAGCTTGGAATGAAAATGCAGGAAGTGACATTATCTTTTCCATTATGTCCCTCTTTCTATAGCTTTTTCCATTTCACAGTAACATATGCGCATTGTCCACATTGTGCTGTAGTGCTTATTCAGTTGACAGAAGTCTAAATTTGCCTGCGTTGTATCTACTGTAAATCCGAATAAGTTGAGGTAGTAAAAAACTGAGGTAGTCAGGTACAACAACATTTTTAAGTTAAGAAATTCAAAGTTTAAGTAAGCAGAACTGGCTGATTTTGAACTTGTACAACTTGAAATATTTGAGTAAGCCAATTCATAAATTTAACTTGTCATGTAATCCCAACTTAATATTTTTAGTAGTGAAAACTTGGCTTGCTTTAACTAGCCAATTCATTACATGCTAACTTGCTAATTGGTACCACAATGCTTTGATATTATTAGCATAGCATAACACACTGAAATTTAATTTTCAATTTCAAATTAAATTGCCTTTAATTACTTTATTTTTATACCAGATTTACAAATGAGGACGTCCCTTAAAGGAAGGTTTTGGTCACTTCTGGGTACAAATATGTCCCTAAAAATATAGTTAAGTAGGACACACACGCACGCACACACACACACACACACACACACACACACACACACACACACACACACACACACACTCTCAAACAGGCGCACATATCTTTGTGGGGACTCTCCATAGACGTAATGGTTTTTATACAGTACAAACTGTATATTCTGTCCCCTTACACTAACCCTACCCCTAAACCTACCCATCACAGAAAACTTTCTGCATTTTTAGATTTTCAAAAAAATATCATTTAGTATGTTTATTTACCCATTTCCCTCATGGGGACCGCTGGCTGGTCCCCACAATGGAGGTGATCTCATGTTTTACTATCCTTGTGGGGACATTTGGTTCCCACAATGTAATATAAACAAAAACACACACACACACACACACACACACTTCACTTTGGAAGCACATAGTGTCTTAAAATGCTATCTATTTGGGTACCACTAGGTTTTATCACAAATATTATGTGTGTGTGTATGTGTGTAAGTGTTGAAGGAAAGCTAAATGAAACTGACAAAAATGGAAAAGGCGCTAATATGAAAAGCTAAATAAACCACATACCCATTTAGAGTCAAGACAGTCAATTTACATGAGCTCTTTAGACCCATTTTAAGCTGAAAGGAGATCTCTCAGGCTGTTTCTTTCCTTCAAAGAAAAACTGTCAGCAGAGGATGTAAAGCAAGAACCATACAAACAGAAAGATACATGAACACTGTTCAAACAAGCTAGAGCTATCAGCTTTGAACAAGAGAAAGATATTATTGACAAAGCAGCAGTGGGCAATGTGTCGATAGTGCACCAATGGAAAATCAATGTGTTGTAAATTTGTGCAAAGTTGTGTCAATTTAGCCCAATGAGAATCTTTTATTCTGCCCCACAATCCTCCCTCACGCTAGTCACATATCAAAACCACTGAGTCAGGCATGTGCACACACTAATATGACATCACACCCCTGCTGAGTGTGTAGGGCAAACATGCCCCTCCAGATGGAAAACAGACTCATCTCTGCACAAACGCTGTTCATCGACCACACAAGCACACTAGCTAACAAACAAACAAACAAACAAGCAGGGGCTTCCAGTATCTCCAAACGAAACAGGAACAGAGAAGAACTCTGCTGGGAATTCAGGGAAAATGTCACTAGCTGTATGCTCTCATCGGCTGCTCTCTTGTTACAGGTCTGCTGAGCGGAGTTACACAAGGGAGCAGGTTAAGAGGGAGTCATCCTCTGTTCTATCCGTCTGAGGTGAAACTGAGAGGGGAATTTGAGGAGAAATGAAAGGGGGTTCCCTCTATGAGTAGAGACTAGGGGCTTTAAAAGATTTTCCCTCTGGCGTCTCCAGAAGGCATTAAATAAGATAATACATGCACAAACACGCACACACATGCAGCGCAAAGAGTTAAGTAGATGTTTAAAATGGAGAATGCAGAAAGAGAAGTGTCCATCTGACAGGTCACAAATTGATGGGTAAAGAAGGGTCATACACATCATCCTGACCTCTGACCTCTAAAAGGTCACCAACCGTGACAACTCACCTTTATTTTACTTCAAATGAAAAAAGAGACATGGCAAGAGTGAACAGAACATAAGGGTTTGCTTTTCTGACTAAAACTAACAAATTTAAACTAGTTATTTTTGCCATAAGGTCACATTAAACCTGATTTTTTCCCATGGCATCCACATACTTTTTTTGTGCTACTTTTCAAATGCCTTTCATGTTTAGACTTGATAGTTTTACCTATGTCCCAGACTTTTAGTAATAATTATGAAAATCCATCATAAAAAATATGAAATATAAAATTTTGAAAACTGACTATGAAGTCAGGGGTTTACAATCTTTTAGATGCCACTGACCCCCAAATGATCATATATTTTAAAAAATGTTATATATAAATGTAATAAATTGTATAAATTAATAATAAATTATTACAAATAATACATTATATAAATTAATAATTACACTTTAATATACGAATGAAAATGGTTTATATCCATTTTCCAAAATGTCATTTCCACAACAATTTAATTTTACCCATAATAAAGTTTTTCCAAAAGTGCACAGTAAATAAAATATGAGATGCGAAGTGTGAAGAAAACAAAACAAAATCAAAGTACATATCATTTGTGAATTGAATACATTGAATTAATCTGTAAATTTTCAAATTATACAAAAAAATAAATAAATTCGGATACATGAAATGCTATCTATGAAATTAGCTTTGAAAAAGCCAAAGGAGACAGTCATTTTATAGCATCTTTAAAATATTATTAAATGCAATAAATAATTTGGGATGTGCTGGAAATGACAATGACAGAAAAAAATAAACAAAATAAACTAAGATTTTTTTTAATATATATATATATATAGTTTATTTTCTGAAAGCCCACAGGGTCAAAAGTGCCCACTTAAGAAACACCTGTAAATTAAAATAATAACAGAAAGAAGAACAAAATGAAAACATCAGAATAAAATGAATCCCATCTCCATTGTACACAGCTCAGTTGGAGTGGATGATTTCATAGCTGTGCTTTTATTATAACACAAACATAAACCACAGGCACACACTCTTCAACAAATAAATGTAAGGCATTAAATAACAGCCATCTCGCAGCGAATGGAGCGAAAAACATTCAAATTCCATGAATATCCCCCACTCGGATAAAAGTATGCATAAATAAAACACACACATACAAATCCCATGTACGCAATACAAACATCTGCATACTGATTTGTATGAATAAAACACACTGTCTTTATCTGTGTGAGTGGCAGGTTAGAGCTTGCCGGAGTAAGTGCAAGCCTTTGAGTCTTATCTTTACCATCTTCCACAACCCCGCATGGCACCGTGAGGGGAAGAGGCTGTCGCTCGTGTCTGTGCTCTATACTTAGTCGTCATGGAGACAACAAACACCCCGCAAAGAAAATTCCACACTGAATAATAACTGGGCAATTGCACATGTTTGCTCCCTAACAAACCTCAGGATTAGAAGCATTTTCTTGACAGAAGCATAAACTATTTCTATGTATAAGCGGAGAGAGAGAGAGAGAGAGAGAGAGAGAGAGAGAGAAGAGAGAGAGAGAGAGAGAGAGAGAGAGAGAGAGAGAGAGAGAGAGAGAGAGAGAGAGAGTGTGCATGAGGGGGGGCAACGATGAGGTCAGAATACTGATGAAGGGTCTCTGCGAGGAAGGACAAGAAGAAAGAAAAACAACAAAAACTCTAAATGGAGAGATTGTTCTATACTCAAAAAAGATCACAGCTTCAGACTGTATACTTTAACACACTTCCATACTGTCTGTTATTGCAAATAGTGGTGGGACATAAATACTCCTGCCTCCTTAAACACTGAAGTATGAGCTTCAGATGTACTTCAAAAAATGCTTGTCTGAATACTCAATTCTGATTGGTTGGAAGGTGTGCAATAAAACAGTTTAATGCACAGGTAGTTCCAAGTCAGTTTAATCACAGTCATATGTGCTGCTTGAAGCACACACACACACACACACACACACACACGCACACACACACACACACACACACACCACAACCGTGGTATAGGTAACAACTGTCTGCTTTGTATCCAGTGGTTCTTTGCCTCCATGTTGTGCATTAAAATCGTTTAATGCACAGCTAGCCGTGGATTATCCCTATGTCATTTGAAAAATCTAGAGTTTGTTTGATGCAGCCAGTTACAAGAAAACAAGATATCCTCGAGGACAACAGTGTTATATGCACAGAGATATGTCCTTGAAATATTGTACTTATTACTTTCAAATAAATGGAAACCTTTATGGTGACAAATCACTTATCTAATTTCTTCAATGGTGTTTGTACAACCTTTCATGGAAAAGTCTTTACCATTTTTTCATTTGTTTGAGGCTGTCAGTTGCAATTAAACAAGATATCCTCAAGGGCAACAGTGTATTCTGCTATATTAAGGCTATAACAGCATGCTAAGCTGTTTGCTTGCTAGCTGAAAAGACAGAAAATGGGTTTGATTGTCATGATATATTGTTCTAGCTAATCAAAATAACCTTTTAAAGTTGTTAGCACTAGCATGCTAGGCTAGTAGGGTAAACTGTTTGCTTGCTAACTGTTGGATAACTGAAAACACAAAGAAAGGGAACATGTTGTTTTTAGTGATATCTTGTTCTAGCTAACCGAAATAGCTTTTTTTAAGCTTTTAGCACTATGCTAAGCTAGTAGGCTAAGCTGTTCGCTTGGTAACAGTAGGCTAACTGAAAACACAGAGAGGGAAATGTTTAATATGATATCTTGTTCTAGTTAATCAAAAGACCCTTTCTTACCCAGTTAATGCTATGATAAGTTTGCTAACTAAGCTGTTTGCTTGTTAACCGAAGACTTTCAGCAAGCACAAAGAAAGGGAAATGTTTATTTGACCCTTTTAGCTTCGATAATGTAATGTGATATGTACTTTAAATTAACATATTTTCATGATTAAGCGTAAATTCACTGTAAAGCGTCTGTCTCAGTCAATGGAATGGTTTTGTTGTTCAGATCTTGTATGACACCAGTTTACTATTGTGGCAGCCTCAATTTCAGATTTCCCTGACCCAAAATGTCACGCCAAAACACAACTGTAGTTGATGTTCCCTTGCAGTCTAAAAACGTTCTGTTTCTTATAAGTTTGCGCTGCCGCTTGTGTCTGCCGCTTTAAATGCTTGAGCTCGTTAAAGTCAGGTTGATTCTTATTGGCTGTCAATGTTTTTATTGTTCATCAGCTGGGAAAAAATCGTTCTGAAAGTGATTCCAGCAATATTCCTCTTCTGTGTTGTTATCGTTATTGCAGTGATCTGGACTACCCCTATTCTAATAGAAATAAAATGATTATTAAAAATGTATTTTAATAGTTAGCATCTATGGTGTGAACCTTAATTGGGCAGTCCTTGACCAAAATAATCTACACCAGGGTTCACGGCAATAGTTAAAAGTTTGCCCCCTGCAAGACAAGACAAAAACCAAACACCGAGGATCTCTACAGAAATGTGTTGAGAGCTGCTCACTTGTGCACTAAAAGATTCTGTCCACACCCGAGATGCAGACATCCTCGTTACACTCTCAAAGCGCCATGTCACGTCCCATCAGCCTCTTTGTCAAAAAGACAGAGTAAATAAGACTTTAATATTACTGTTCCCTCCTTCCCTCCTCCACACACCCCCCAACCACACGAATTCTCTCTCATTCTCATTTCTCCCGTAACCACCGAATCAATCATTAAGCTGACCGGCCCGCCCGTCAGAGAGGCACGTAACTCTAAACAAGTCTAATACGTGCTGATTGGTGACTTATTTGGATTAGTATGAAAGAGAAGAAAGCACACAGAGGAAAAGGCTACTAGCTGTCACCTTGCATTAGCGGTGACGTGAATCTCGCACCGGCTCTATTCTTCTGTCCCTTCTTCCGTTACCACTTTAGTATTAAAAATCCATCCACCTCTCCATCAATAAAATGACAACCATGTCTAAAAGCCTACTCATTTTAAAGAAAACTATTAGGGCCTTAATCAATTCATGACTCTTCTCTTGTTGTCAGTTTTGGGTGATTTTAGCTCAGAGACTTTTACATATCAATGGCTGTTTAAAAGCATCTTTTATAACACATGAAATGTTAATAAAGCATGACGTGCTTTCAAATATAGATAGCGACTGATGATAAATCTGCCTTAAACCTTGGGTGTCTTACTAGCGTGTGACGCAAAAGCGTTCGATAGCAGTGAGTGGGCAGATCAGCATGCACCATATGCATTAGCAAGGCAGAATCAACCTTGCAAATTAATTTGGGGAGGCGTAATAGGAGCCAGTGCAGGGCGCGGGCCTGATTTCACAGAGTTATCATTACGTTAGCTCAACACTTGAGACAATGTTCACTCCCCTCCGGCCCTAATGCAGGGGGAGACGGCCCAAGGTCACTCGCTGCACACTCTAATGGGAGATGACAGGTGAAAAGAGCCACGGCGAACCACGCAGATTTAACTTTCATTTGTGTGTTGCCGTGTGTGTGAACGAGGTAGACAGCGATGACTTTCCTTCCACAAAGCACTCTTCTGACCTTCACATTTAAGAGGGAACTCTAAATTGGAAGAGCAAAGATATAATTAAGAACTCTTCACTGAAAATGCACTCAAAAGGAGAATTTTTAACAATAGCCGAGTAGGTTCTAGTGTTTTACAACAATTTTGAACCCAATTTTCGAACAATTGAGTCCCCATGCACTCTCTACAAAAAACATTAGACTAACAAGCCTTTCATTTGACAAGTTGCATGCTCAAAAATCAAACAAAACAAAACAAAAAACAGGTGCATGATGCCCATATACGACACCATACCACACATAATTGGGCAAACTTGGAATGCAAAGTCAAGCACTCACGGTATGTTTTTCGAAACCCAATTTTCCAAATGCAAATAAATTTCGGACCCCTTTAAATTGAGGGTGATCCATAAGTGATTTTAAAATTCGTCACTGACCCTTGGTCACTAAAATGTTTTGCAGAGATGTAAGGGCAAGCAGCTGTTCAGTAAACACTGCTGTCGTCTTTAAAGCCATTTATTGGTGAGTACCACATAGCTATGGATTAAAGCATAAGTCTCTGTGACATAAAAGATCCCCTGCTGCTCCACAGATGTGCAATTTCTTCTTTTTTCCCCTTTGCTCATTACTACGTCCTGTAGTGACAGGTGAAGCCAGTGAAATTTTTTATTTTTTTTTTGTGACAGACTCGACGCTAAGAGGAGGTGGCAGCGGTCAATAACGGCAACACTGACACCATTAAGATGTTGTTTGGGCTGTTTCCTGTGACATATATCTAGGAGAGCGAAGGGGAATGGAAAAAGAGAGAGTGAAGCATTTTGGCTTGAAATGACATCTCTTTTCATCATTCTTTTAAGCTGTCATTTTAGTTAACTTCTGGATGGGTGACAGAAAGCAACATGCCATCTATCGAACACTCCTCCTCCTCCTACTCCCCCTCCTCGATGGCCATGAATTATTTATGCACAGATATATTGAGTGCTTGGCTCTGTTACATGGTAATATTGTTCGAATCCAAAACACAAAATCATAGGGCCATAGGTTCAGCACAATAATTGGTTTCACATCAAAACAAACCCTGAAACAAAGCCAAGCATGAATAATATGAATGTCTTTTGAAGAGTAAAAAAAATAAGACAACTTTTATAGATGCACTTCTTTTACCAATACCTGCAAAAATATAGAATCCCAAGCTAAACAATGCTTAGAAAAAAATGGCATTTGAAACAAATTAATTATCAGAAAAACAACGGTTCACGGGAGACGCTATTATGCCGGCTGATTTATGCTTTCACATCCCTGAGTTAGTTTATGTTTAGGTGCAGCACCACTGAACAATTTCACTTTTCAGTTATTTGCTTACTTTGTTCATATTAATGTACGGAAAGCTTCTGAATTGAATTAAGCAAGTATACGAATGATAAAATGCATTCTGCATGGTTGCTCGCCGATCGGCTTTCCTGTATTAGCGTTCCTTTTGCTAGGCTTTATGACTTTACTTTCGCAGTGTACTACATTAATAACTTATTAAATCATATAATCATGTTATAGCGTGTTATGTGTATTGGTTTGTATATGCCCCGTCCCTTTTGATGGATTTGCTCTGCAAATCAACTTAATCACGCCATTGGAAAACATAATGAGTGTGGCATGCTTTTCGACAGACTAACAATCTTATTAGGGAGCCAATGTTCTCAAAAACCAAGCCATAAATTCATTAAGTGATAATTTAGAGCATAAAATGAGATTGAAATCCATGATGCAAAACAACCAACTCAGAAAGCAACATGACTAAAAAGAAAAGTAGGAGTACAGACTGGCATGTTTTATGCTGTTAATCATTTTGGAAGGTTTTATGCAGGAATAATAATAAAAAAAATAGTCATATTCAATTTGTCTAATAACAAGTGTATTTGTTATTATTTGTTAATAATATTTATTTTTTAATATTGTTATTATTTGTTAATAACATTTGTAAATTTTCCTGAAAGTCATGACCATTTACAGCACATTTAAAAAATATATATTATGTTTAATGATAGAAGCGACATTTTAACATTTTTGAATAAAATGTCAGACTCTTTTGTCTTTCTACGGCAATTTTATAGCTTGCATTATATGTTTCTTATAAATATACACAATTGAAATGTTGAATTAAACACTTTTTTATATAATTTGACAAAATGACAGCTCAGTTGGAAATGACAAACAATAACATTTTTCCATTCACAATTGATGTTTACCTTGATTCGTCTTTGATTTCTTCACACATAACATTTCTCATATTTTATCTCAGGTTAATCACTGACACTGTTGTCTCATTGTTAAACAAGTACACTAACTTTTGAAGGGGAAACAACTGTTATTAGGGACTAAATGAATTGTTGTGGTGAAAATTACAGCTCAACAATAGCAATTTAAAATACATTTATATAAATAATTTTAACACAACAAATATTGAAATGGTTTATGTTTATTTAGAGTGAACCTACATTTTTTTTGTTAGAGTTGTCATTGTTATTTTACATATCAGTTTAAAAATGTACACTTTTACATTTTTAAAATGTAAAACCTGTACATTTAAAAAAAATAAAATACAGTTTTAAAATGTACACATTTGTATAATGGATTTCAATCAAACGTCTGTGTACAAGGGTAAAACAAAAAAATCTAAACATAAAATCATGTGAAAAGTAGGAAAAATATGGCATGGCAAAAAAATTTCCATGTTTTAATGTGACCTTCATAATAAAAAAACAATGCTAATCAAACCCTGTGACAAAAGAGTTGTTGAAATACCCATAGATTTACTTTGTTTATTTATGTGTTCTTTTCACTTTGCTTACATTTAATAAATGACAATTGCATTTTGTATTTCAGTGTTTGCTGCTGTAAATCTGATCTTGTCTTTCGTGAGTAATTGAGGCTTGTCAGTCTTAGTCTACAGTTAACTTAAACCTCTGTTTACCCAGTAAATCATCCTTCTCCTCTCTTCTAATGGTGCTGTTCGATTTTCACATCCCATCAAGCTATAATGACTTTAATGACTCTCTGCTTATGGTAATTTTTTAATTAATCCAAATAAGTGGATCTGACACAGGGCTTGGGTAAGTGCACATACATGACATGGTCCATCATTAGACCATGCTTAACCAAGAATCTCATACCGTAGATCACGACCGTGATCACAGCCACCTTTATCATCTAGATCGAAGTTCCCCCAACAACTACACCCACTGCAGTATGGTACCTAATAGCACTGTCGTGACCACTTTATTTATTACAGACTGAACATCTACTTTCATCAGTACTCTTAAAGGAACAGTTCACCTAAAATTAGACTTACATTTAGTACCTTACACTACCATTCAATAGTTTGGGGTTAGTAAGGCTGTATTCAGCAAAGATACATTAAATTGATAAAAAGTGAGAATAATACAAATAAATGTTTATTGAGCAGCAAATCAGCATTTTAGAATGATTTCTAAAGGATCATGTGACGCTGAAGACTGGAGTAATGATGCTGACAATTCAGCTTTGCATCACAGGGAAAAATCTATTTTAAAATAGGCCTACATTAAAACAGAAAACAGCTGTTTCACAATATTTCATAATATTACTGTTTTTGCTGTATTTTTTTTTTTTACCAAATAAATGCAATGCACCAATGGCCTCTACGATCACCTTAGTTCACGATGCTTTTGAGAAATGCAGCCCTGGACGATGACATCTTTTTTTATTTTATTTTGCAGAACTGCTTTATAGATTAACTGAACTAATTAAATAGTAACACTAAAGGTCCCTTTTGAACATTCTGTTGACTATAAGTAACTTTACAACTACACTCTCATTAGAGTATCTGCTTAATATCTGCTAACTCTTTATTGTGATGGTCCTCCAACAAACATTCTACTGACTATAAGTAACTGCAACTACATGTCAACTTATTCTGACCCTAACCTTTACAGTCTTCTAATACTCTAACACTATAATGAGAGTTAACAGACGTGTAGGTGTAACATTACTTAAGAGTCAACAGAATGTGTTAAAGGGACCATCAAAATAAAGTGAAACCAATTTAGTAATTGATGATCTTTACAACGGAACTGAATCAACACTGAACTGACTTCAGCTGAACAACAGACAAAATGCATCATTTTCTTGTTATCACTGTAAAGCTTCTTTGAAACCATCTGTATTGTATAAAGCACAATCGTCTCGGTTACGTATGTAACCCTAGTTCCCTGAAGAGGGAACGAGACGCTGCGTCGAAACGCTGCGGGAACGCCCCTGAGTGAGTGCGTCATGAAGCACGTATGGAATCAATCCAATGGCGAGACGGAACGTCATAGGCGGGTGACGTCATCGACCAGGAAACTATAAAGCACCCCAGAGAACACAAACGCGCTAGCTTCTGATAGGCTGAAGCAAGTCGATCACGGGAATGCCGGGAGTATGGCAGGGCGACGCAGCGTCTCGTTCCCTCTTCAGGGAACTAGGGTTACATACGTAACCGAGACGTTCCCTTTCAAGGGAACTCGAGCTGCATCGAAACGCTGCGGGAACGCTAATACCCACGTCGCCATGCGAGCAAGTGACCGTCCGTGTGAAATCAGAGCGCACATGCAGACGAAAACACTGAGGAGTGGAGCTGAGGTCAAGATCATAAAACCTGATGAATGTGTGCGGTGAGGACCAGCCTGCCGCATCACAGACATCATGAAGTGAAACTCCTGACAGTAAAGCTTTAGAAGCGGCCATACTCCTAGTAGAGTGAGCTCGTACAGCCAAAGGTGAAGGCTGACCAGCCGACTCGTAAGCAAGTGAGATAGCCTCAACCACCCACTTGCTCATCCTCTGCTTAGATGCAGGACATCCCTTCCTGGGTGACCCAAAACACACGAACAACTGTTCAGACTTTCTCCACAGGGCAGCTCTGTGGACGTAAGCATCTAATGCCCTGACTGGGCAGAGCAGATTTAGTTTCTCTTGGTCCGACGTCTGGAAAGGAGGAGGACAGAAAGCCTGCAGTACGATAGGCCTAACAACACTAGTTGGAACCTTCGGAACATAACCTGGTCTGGGATGGAGAAAGGCCTTCACCATGCCAGGCGAAAATTCCAGGCACGAGGGAGAAACCGAGAGAGCTTGAATGTCTCCAATCCTCTTGAGAGACAAAATAGCAAGCAAAACGATAGTTTTAAGAGTGAGAAACTTCTCAGGAACCTCCTCAATAGGCTCAAACGGAGCTAGGGAAAGACCTTCCAAAACAATGGCCAGATCCCAAGTCGGTACCCTCGTGCGGACCGCTGGCCTCAACCTCAAAGTGCCACGAAGAAAGCGTGTTATAAGCGGGTGTCTCCCCAAAGAGACTCCACTCAAAGGGACGTGGTAAGCCGCTAGTGCCGCCACGTACACCTTCAGTGTGGAGGGGGATAACCCTGTGGAGAAGCGCTCCTGCAGGAACTCCAGCACTGCACCCACCGGGCAGTTAACCGGGTCCAACTGGTGTTCTCCACACCAAGAAGTAAATAATCTCCACTTCAAGGCATATAACTTCCTTGTGGACGGAGCTCTGGAGTGGAGAATGGTCTCAACAACCTCAGTTGAGAGACCAGAACTTATGAGCTGGGCCCCCTCAGAGGCCAAGCCCACAGTTTCCACAGTTCTGGGCGGGGGTGAAGGATTGACCCACTCGCCTGAGAGAGTAGGTCCCTCCTGATCGGAATCTCCAGAGGAGAGCCGTCGAGCGCAAAAAAACATACTCGGGCCGGCCAGAACGGGGCTAACAACAGAAGACTGACCCCGTCCCGACGGACCCTTTCCAGAACTCCTGGGAGCAGAGCAATTGGGGGAAATGCATACAGACGTGACCTCAGCCACGCCTGCACCATGGCATCCAACCCCAGAGGGGCTGGATAGCTCAGGGAGAACCACAGAGGACAGTGCGATGTCTCCTCGGAAGCGAACAGGTCTACCTCGGCACGACCGAATTCCTTCCAAAGGAGCTCCACCACCTCGGGATGGAGTCTCCATTCCCCGGGCCTCAGACCCTGCCTCGACAGGATGTCTGCCTCCTGATTTAAATACCCTGGGATATACAAAGCCCTCAATGAGAGAAGTTTCCCCTGGGCCCACAGAAGGATCTGGCGAGCCAGCTTGTACAAGGGGCGCGAACGCAGACCCCCCTGATGGTTTATATAAGAGACGATGTGTTGTCTGACCGGACGAGCACATGGTGACCCCTGAGGTCTGGGAGGAAGTGTTTCAGAGCCTGGAACACCGCCAACATTTCTAGACAATTTATGTGCCATGAGAGATGATGGTCCTGCCACAGACCTTGGGCTGAGCGACCACTCATGATCGCTCCCCAGCCCGTGAGGGAAGCATCCGTCGTTAGCGTGACGCGACGACAAAGAGCTCCCAGCACGGGCCCTTGGGAGAGAAACCAAGGTTCTTTCCACATAACCAGGGCACGAAGACATCGTCCTCGAGTCCCAAACCACACCGAGAAAAGTGGTCCTCTGTAATGGAGAAAGCACACTTTTCTTGGCGTTTAGCCTCAAACCCAATCTCTTGATGTGAGCAAGAACGACATCTCGATGCCGAACCGCCTGTTGTTCCGATTGAGCTAGAATCAACCAATCGTCGATATAATTTAGAATGAGAATGCCCTGGAGTCGCAGCGGAACCAGAGCTGCATCCATGCATTTCGTGAATGTGCGGGGAGACAAAGCTAGGCCGAACGGAAGAACCCGATACTGGTATGCTTCGCCCCCGAAAGCAAACCTCAGGAACTTCCTGTGTTGTGGAAGGATGGAGACATGGAAATAAGCGTCCTTTAGATCTATCGTGACAAACCAGTCCTCGGATCTGATTTGTGACACGATCTGCTTGAGAGTGAGCATCTTGAATTTGAGCTTCCCTACTGTGCGATTTAACAGGCGCAGATCTAAAATTGGACGCAACCCCCCGTCCTTCTTCGGAACTATGAAGTATCGGCTGTAATAACCTGACTCCCTGCTGGGAGGAGGAACCCGTTCTATAGCCTCCTTTCGCAACAGAGTCTCTACCTCCTGTTCCATTACCAGAGCCTGCTCGGGGCCCACCACTGTGGACAGGACCCCTCTGAATCGAGGTGGATGAGACCTGAACTGAATAGCGTAACCGTTTTCGATCGTTTGCAGGACCCAATGAGAAATATTTGGAAGGCTTTTCCACTCCGCCAAAAAATCTACTAAGGGTACCAGCCTCTCGAGACTGGCCTCTGGAATACTTTGAGCTGCAGACACAGTGCCCTGTAACGGCGCACCGGCAGGGAACAACTGGCCTGCCTGCTCTGGACCCCTCCTCGGAGGAGGCGAGCTCCCCTCGGGGAAAAACTCGCCGGGACCGTCCACGCCCTGGCATAAAGGCAGGGTTGGCGGAGCGATCCCCTGAGGGCACCGAGAGGGAACGGGCACCGTGTGATGCGGTGAACTCAGTTCTCTCACGGCGGGGACTACCCTCAGCATCCTGCATCCTGCATCCATTTTTCCACAGCTCTAGTGAGCACCTCCATTAATTCCTCACTTGCAGGAGACTGGGGTGACGAGTCCTCAGTATCTCCTGTACCAATACTAACAACATCCAGCTCCTCAGAACTGGATAGTTGCAGTACGGGGACCTCAGCCTGGGGGGAAGAAACCGCAGCGCGTGCTTCCGAACCCAGAACTGAGGCACTGGATCTGACAGGTGAAGGCTGAGATAAGGCAGAGCCCGTCTCAAACCCCTCTGTCAGATCCATTTGCGAACCCCACGACTGACGTCGCCGCTCTGCCTCGGCAGAAGCGGGACCCGAGCCGCGGGGAGCGCGAACCGAACCACCCTCCTCAAAGAGTGATCGGCGGGAACGCAGCGTTCTAAGAGGAAAACGCTCGCAATGCTTGCAATCAGCTCCCTCGAGAGCTGACTGGGCATGCTGCACTCCCAGACAAACAACACCCGTAATAAAGCGAGTGCAAGGATGAACACACTGCCTGAATTGTTGTTCACTCGCCATCTCTATATGTAGTTTTTTTTATATATATATATATATATATGTGAAAAACTCCTGCTTAGTGACACTAAAGACAGACAAAAACACTTTGACAATATAGAGACAATATGATTCACACACAGAGCGCTTGCTGAAGTCACAGAAGCTAGCGCGTTTGTGTTCTCTGGGGTGCTTTATAGTTTCCTGGTCGATGACGTCACCCGCCTATGACGTTCCGTCTCGCCATTGGATTGATTCCATACGTGCTTCATGACGCACTCACGCAGGGGCGTTCCCGCAGCGTTTCGACGCAGCTCGAGTTCCCTTGAAAGGGAAATAAATAAAGGTGACTTGACTTGACATGAACAAACAGGAAAACAGGTCTCATTGCATCTACTTGCGGATAAAGTGTTAACGGCAGTACGGACTGATGCCAATATCTATGGACTATTAAGGTAATCAGCTAACCTAATTTTTATTGTTGACATTTTATTCGATTTGAATATCTAAATGTTAGTGAGAAGAAGAAAAAATATAGTTGCAAGCAGAAATGATCAGGGCTAAACACAAACCTGATAAGTCATGCCAACATGGCTGGGAGCATCAGATCAATTGCAACAATGAGCAATTAAAGACATGTTAAGATCATTTTAGGCAAAATGGCTGAAAAATCATAAATCCAGTCACTAGTAATATGATTTAATGGTTTATCAATTTTGACCGATAGGTGGCGCAGTTATGAAATTGATGTGGTGTGGTCAGATTAAGGTGACAATGACACATGCAAAGTTTGGTGTCAATATGCCAAAGCATTGCAGAGATACAGCCTCAGGGTAATTTTGGCATCATGCCTCAACTTTGTCGAAGCGGAATACGAAAACGGTTTTGATGACGTCAAAACGACGTAGGTATGACATAGGGTGCAATCGAACAGTCTTGAGCCAAGATCAATCAGGGGAAAAACCTGTTTCTAGCCCTTACGGTTCAAAAGTTATTAGCATAAACATGAGTGCAACTTTGGACCGTTGGTGGCGCTAGAGGGATTGAGGTAGAGATACCAAATTTGCTATGGAGACTGTTCAGACTATCCTCTATCTGTGTGCCAAATTTTATAACTTTCCCGCAAGCTGTTATATGGGTTGCCATAGACATAGAAGATGAAGAAACGGAAGAATACAAATAATAAGAACTCCAACGATTACAATAGGTGCCTACAACCTTTGGTACTTGGCCCCTAATAAAAAAAAAAAACTTTTAGATATCAATCTACATATACATTATGCTTATCTTTGCTCACTCACTCTTACATACAAAAGACCTGAACTGGAAGCGATGCCACCTGTTTTACAGAATATGGAAGTTGTTATGCAGAACCCCCATTGAAAATTTTGGGTGAACTTCCTTTAAGGAAAAAGAGAGGAAAATGAAGAACACGTAGGGGAATTCTCTCATTCTCACACTCTACAGATGTCCATCACTCTTCCGTTTTGCCTGCATATTGACATTCAGGTAGCATAGCAACATGACAACATGCCTACCAGGCTGCGGAAAGATTCTGTTGCCGTTTGAAAAGGTTGACATGATAGGTGCGCGTGTGTGCGCATGGGAGCGCAGCACCAGTGCTTTTCACTCTTTCACTCGCCTTCAGAGTGTCTCATTTCAATTTTAAAAACGTCTTTCCAGGAATCTGTAAATACCTGTACAAGCGCATCATAAATAGAGCACAGATCAGAGGAGCAGAGGAAAGTGCGTGTGTGTGCGAGCGCCTCGTCTCCTTTAGTGATTTAATGAGGGTAGCGTGATACCTGAGGATCAATACAACGCCATTAAATTCAGCAGCAAAATGTAAATGACCTTGTTTAATATTATAACGACGGTTTTGATTGTCAAAGTGGAAGAGAAAGAGAAGGGGAAAATAAAGCCTGGTCTTTTTAAAAAAAACATGAGCTGGTCAGCGGGGTTATGTAAATTTCAGCGTTTTCGATCACAGAGCAAAATTCAAAATTCATGAAGATTAAAGTTGAATACTATATTAGGCAGCCCACGTTAAAAAGCTTGGCCTGGACTTATTTCATCTGTGATGAGGAAGGAGTTAGATACGTCTTCAACAACTAAATCAATATTAATACACATTCAGCCTTCAGCTGGTCTGCTTGCCATTTATTTACCGGATAAAACACACCTACAAGACCACGATACTCCCTGCAAGGAAGAGGGGAAATGAGACGGTTCAGATTATGTGGGGTTATGGAGATGAGAAACAAAGGATAGGATGTGCTCATATGTGTGGAGGCAGGTCATAGTTCAGTTGCTGTGGTGACCAGACCTGTATTGAACACACAAAGCCAGGAGAAGAATATAAATGTGAAGAAATGACAGAATGATATGGAGGGAAATCCTCTGCGAGACAACAGACTCAACAGATTGAGACAAAGATACAAACTTGTGCTTTTGTCTCTTTGTATGAGCATGGCGTTAAGCTCAAATGCAATTAATGCAGCATTGAAAGGACAATTGTCATTGCTTTTGTCAAAAAAAAGAAACACAGCTTGGCTTGGAGAAGTGTGGCCCCTCGGGTGAAGTGACTTTTGACATGTGCGCTCACATATCTTCCCCCGGGCTCAGAGTTTGAATCCAGAGGGGAAAGGAAGAGGACAGACTGCCGACACGACAACTGCTGCTTTTCTATTCCTTCCTCTGAGTGAAATCTGAGGAGTGGGCCATAATTATGAAAAAGAAAAAGAAATCATGTTTAATCTTGTTCTGTACACACACCATTTGCTTATTACAGGAGTGACAACTGCATTCTAAAACCAAATTCATTCCCGAAAAAAAATCAGGTACTTAACATTGTCAGACGGCATTATAAGGGGTTCAGAATTCAGAATTTAACTGAAAGGTAGCAAGCTGAATTAATATAAATTTACATTAAAAAAATCATATAATTGTAATTTTACATAGAAAAGTAAATTTTGTCAAGATAAACTATGAATATTGTGTTTATACTGCCTAAAAAGGTGCAAGCCTTGAAGCCACAAAGGTTTAAAAGCCTTACGGAGAGAGAGAATAATAGATGTGGACTAGGGTGGAAGAACACTTCATTTCCCAGAATGCATTACAATTGTTGAATTGCAATTCAGTAAATTCCTCTTCCTGTCATTCTAATTCCATGTTTCTGTTAGTTAGTCCAAGTCAAATTATAAAGGGAGGAGATGCTCTACTCTGAATTTTGCCTGAACAAACCTGTATAGTTTGTCTCTATAGTCACATCAACGTCAACCATCACATTTTTCAAATGTCACTTCTTTATTCTATTCCATCACACACAAGAATAATTTAACTGCAACTGTCACTCCCAAAACTTTGTATAGTAGCTACAGGATAATAGTACTGATTTTTTTTCAGGTAATTTATTCTGAATGGACGTAAGTGTCAATGGATGTGATTGAGGACTGTCTGAGGTGTGGATGGGGGTAGTACGGTAGAATTGATGAATGAAGTGGAGAGAGAGAGAGAGAGAGAGAGAGAGAGAGAGAGAGAGGTAAACCCCATTAAGAGCAATGAAAGACCTCCTGCTGCAGACAACAGAACCCACAGTCAGGCCGAACAGCAGTGTAAGACTAATACAATACAAGTCACTAATTAGCTCCGCTGTTCCCCTGACATATGCTCCAGAGAGAGAGAGAGAGAGAGAGAGAGAGAGAGAGAGAGAGAGAGAGAGAGAGAGGAATTTACAAAAGCAAATCGAGAAATATAAAGAATTTGGTCGTCATATTACATTCTTGGCCACCTTTACATTTTACACTAGTTAAAAATAAGTAGGCCCTCTAAAAAGTGCAGTCCTCTAATTTTACATGATTTCCCCCAAGTTTATATGAACTGTATATTTATGATTGATCATTTGTTCTTTGAAGAGGGTGTTTATTATTTAGTTAATTAGTCTAAAAAGTCAATAAAAATCAAAGGCAAACCCCCCATCTCTCTTCTAATCTAATCTAATTACAGAAGCCACTCTCTTGTCCAATCAGCAGGGAGAGAGATTACTTCCCACCATATGGTGAGTCAGTGAGATCATATCCCTTTATATATCATATACTGAGAAATGTAATCATGCACAGATTGGAAGTGTGGGAAGTGACCTTATCTAGTTTACATCCTGTTCAGAGATCAAATGCAAATAAACTCTTCTGAGAGTGTCCATTTATATATTTATACCCACTACAGGGAAGAAGACCAGTGAAAAACTCCTGAATTTCTTTTGTAAACTGATTATTTATATTATTAAATAACTCGCTTTGGCCTTTTAACCACCTCAATAATATCAGGGCTGCCAACTTTTGAGTTTAGCTTGGAGTGAGATTTTTCAGTGTGTGTGTGTGTGTGTGTGTGTGTGTGGGGGGGGGGGTATTGCATCACAATAAGTGTAATTGTGATTGTCAAAACATTTGGTAACTAAATACAATTTTATGCAGTTTAGTGACAACATGTTACAATGTTTACATTGTACAATGACAGGATACAGTTTTTATTATTGCTTGACAAAAATTTCAAGAATTCAATTCCATTCTTGTGATTTGATTCTGATTTTTATTCAATATTGACTAATTTCGATACATGTTTATTTTAAATTTTATTTAAAAAAAATAATCTCACCTAATGTTGTAAACATAGAGAGCCCAATCTGCTGGTATTATTAAAGGTTAAAAATAACAAATTAAATTAAATATAATGCAGTTTTTGTTATAATAACAATTATTTAATGACATAAGTAAAAATATAATAAATATGTAATATAGTGCTCAGCAAAATCTCCTCTCTAGCTATTTTTTCTATTCAATTAACATGCTATGGTCATTAAATGGCTTTCCTGAGCTAAATGTAACGTTATGTGACATAATTGTTCTCCTGCTGTTATATTGACCTCTTTCCGTGGTTGAAAAACACTAATTGGTCGATATTATCTATACTTTCGGTAAGTTGTACTGCATCTTTAAATAAAAAAGTAACAGATGATCGGTTCACGTGCACTTGAATTGAGGCGCTCAGCGATCTGTCACGTCACATTTACAAGCGCCAAACGTATTTTTGTCTGAATTTCGTAATAAAATTGACGGAATCTAAGAGCTGAGAATTAGTTTAATATTAAAAGTACCTCTTTGCTCCGCAATTTTTCTGTGCGTGAGAAAATGGATGTGTGGTGTGAGAGCGTGTGAAAAGTGTCAATTGCGTGAGTCTCACGCTCAATGCGTGAGAGTTGGCAGCCCTGATAATATATAGTTCAGGCAGGAAACTCTAGCAATCTGCAAACAATGACATCATCTAACATGGCTCGAGCTGATTGGACTCTGCAGATTGTGCAGCCAATGAGCTTGCTGCTTAAATTTTAAATTGATTGTGTCTTCGTTTGCTGTAAGCAGTTTTGCAGTGCGCTATCAGGAACCCTCCACCTCCCCCAGCTCCACCTGTCTACAACCCCAAATCAAAAAAAGTTGGGACACTGTACAAATTGTGAATAAAAACAAAATGCAATGATGTGGAAGTTTCAAATTTCAATATTTTATTCAAAATACAACATAGATGACATATCAAATGTTTAAACTGAGAAAATTTATCATTTTAAGGGAAAAATAAGTTGATTTTAAATTTCATGGCATCAACACGTCTCAAAAAAGTTGGGACAAGGCCATGTTTACCACTGTGTGGCATCCCCTGTTCTTTTTATAACAGTCTGCAAACGTCTGGGGACTGAGGAGACAAGTTGCTCAAGTTTAGGAATAGGAATGTTGTCCCATTCTTGTCTAATACAGGCTTCTAGTTGCTCAACTGTCTTAGGTCTTCTTTGTTGCATCTTCCTCTTTATGATGCACCAAATGTTTCTATGGGTGAAAGATCTGGACTGCAGGCTGGCCATTTCAGTACCCGGATCCTTCTACGCAGCCATGATATTGTAATTGATGCAGTATATGGTCTGGCATTGTCATGTTGGAAAATGCAAGGTCTTCCCTGAAAGAGACTACGTCTGGATGGGAGCACATGTTGTTCTAGAACTTGGATATACCTTTCAGCATTGATGGTGCCTTTCCAGATGTGTAAGCTGCCCATGCCACACGCACTCATGCAACCCCATACCATCAGAGATGCAGGCTTCTGAACTGAGCGCTGATAACAACTTGGGTTGTCCTTGTCCTCTTTAGTCTGGATGACATGGCGTCCCAGTTTTCCAAAAAGAACTTCAAATTTTGATTCGTCTGATCACAGAACAGTTTTCCACTTTGCCACAGTCCATTTTAAATGAGCCTTGGCCCAGAGAAAACGCCTGCGCTTCTGGATCCTGTTTAGATATGGCTTCTTTTTTGATCTATAGAGTTTTAGCCGGCAACGGCGAATGACACGGTGGATTGTGTTCACCGACAATGTTTTCTGGAAGTATTCCTGAGCCCATATCGTGATTTCCATTACAGTAGCATTCCTGTATGTGATGCAGTGCCGTCTAAGGGCCATCATGGGCATCCAGTATGGTTTTCCGGCCTTGATGATGATAACTTCAAACTCTTTGCAATTTTTCTCTGAGAAACTCCTTTCTGATATTGCTCCACTATTTTTCGCCGCAGCATTGGGGGAATTGGTGATCCTCTGCCCATCTTGACTTCTGAGAGACACTGCCACTCTGAGAGGCTCTTTTTATACCCAATCATGTTGCCAATTGACCTAATAAGTTGCAAATTGGTCCTCCAGCTGTTCCTTATATGTACATTTAACTTTTCCGGCCTCTTATTGCTACCTGTCCCAACTTTTTTGGAATGTGTAGCTCTCATGAAATCCAAAATGAGCCGATATTTGGCATGACATTTCAAAATGTCTCACTTTCAACATTTGATATGTTATCTATATTCTATTGTGAATAAAATATAATTTTATGAGATTTGTAAATTATTCCATTCCTTTTTTACTCACAATTTGTACAGTGTCCCAACTTTTTCTGATTTGGGTTTGTAGATCTGCTACAGGTATTTTCATGCATGTTATATTTGCAGCAGCATGTTTGTGAATGTTCTTTTGAAACATCTTTTATGTTCACAGCAGCATGTTCGTGAATGTTTTGGCAGTAGCAAAAACAGCAGCAGTAGCAGCATAGCAGATCTATTCCGCCAAGACCAAATATCCTTTCAAACCCTCCAAAGTTGTCAAGACTGAACAATAGTAGAAAGAAAACAGGAAAGATTGGCGTAACAAATCAGGAAATTACAAGTCTACAAACCAAATTGTCCAAATGAGCACCACAGCACACGTGTCAGAAATATGCATGCTTAACACAAGATCACGACTTCTACATCCTATGTCCGTTTTACTCTTTTGAGTTCTAAATCTTCAAATGTTATAAAGGCCTTTGGTCATGTCCATAAGCCCATCATTAACTATATTGTACATGTCGTAGTAACTCCACAAATGACATCCTCCTCAAGATAATGGTGGGTATAACACAAGGGTAAGGAGGTTGCACAGAGATTATTTTGCACTTCAAAAAAGTGAACCAGCGTTCGGTAACAGTATATTTGTAAATCTAAGCTTTTGGATCGTTCAGAGGAAGTATTAGTGTCACCAGGACAGAAGGGCCATATAGACTGTACAATGAAACAAGCAGGAAGCTTCAGAGAAAGAGAATACATTTTCCAGATCAATAATTATGAGGGCCAAGAGAAATAGGGCTGAAATCAAAGCAAGCAGCCATTCTGTGATGATGGTGAGGAGAATGCCTCTATACCAGTCTTCATCATTTTGAGGATCTGTTATTTTAGCTTATTAACAAACAGACATAAATACCAGAACCACCTTGAAATAGAAGGAAAAAACATTAATAAAATAATCAAAACAAAAAGTACAATACAACAATATAATGCAAAAAAAAAGAGGATCTGGTTTATTGATGAGGTCTAGTTGAGTGAAACTGGGAAGGAGATACGACCCCGATCAATACTGAGCAGGTCAGCATCTCAAAGTGACTCTTAGTCATAATGCCGAACAAGCCACAGAGGAGCAGGGGAGGGGAGGAAGAGAAGAAAAGAAAAAAAACAGAAGTAAAGATACTATCAGGGAAAATGAGGACCACCCGGACACCCGTCAGAAGAAAAGAACAGATCAGTGGCACTTTTTGATGCCGTAAAACAGACAAGCTTTGTTTCGACGAGGCACAAAAAAGGACTACCGTTCTCCTGAAATGTCCAAAAAACACACAGCTGGGGACGGAACAGAAGCAAAGGAAAAGCTTCATCACAGCGAGACCCTCAGGCAAAACACTCCAGTTATCTTTCCAGCGCAGCACTTTGCAGAAAGGTTTTGGCCCTCGTACAACACACACGCAGGTGCCACTGCGTGCCGAGAGAGCCATACGTTTCTAATCTCCCAGCCAATCCCTGCTCTGAGCGGCCCAGTTGATGTTCGGCCTCTGATGCTTTGTGCATTTTGATGTCGAATCTCTTTTCGTTCCGCAATAAAGTTCTGCCGTGGTGTGAAATTGCAAGAAAAACGCCCAAACGAAACAAAACGGGACACAAATTGCTCTCTTTGTGCTGCTTTATGTAGGTCTGCTTAGCATTCAAGGGCAGGGCTGTTAGTGCGCATTGTGTTTGAAGCCCTCTGCACTCTGGTTTTAGATGCTGTGTGATAATGTAAGCCAATTCCCATTCCACCCTCCCCGTTTCATTCGCCTTATTGTTCTGCTATCCTCTCCCCCATCATAGAGGCAAAGTGCCTCCCGCTAACGCGGAGCTCCGTATTTAAATTACACTAGCAGTTTAAGAGCACACTGGGGAAATCGACAAGAAGGAGAATGAGAGGGTGTGTGGATGAGAGAGATACTACTGTATATTAAAGCACGAGAGAGTAAAAGAAAAATAAATGAAGTGCGGGAGAGAGAGATCCATGATAGTTTGACAGTTTTCTTCCCTTCTGTTCAATCAGAGGCAGTGATGTGGAACTGTAGGGGGAACAAATAACGCCTCACAACAAAGATGAAAAACAACTTGACTCTTCAATGATATTCTATAATTCAGAGCGTGGGATCACGCAAAAAACCATCAAATCATAACCACAGGCCTGCGCAAGTTAAATAGCTATATAAATATGGCGACGGAGGTTAAATAGGAGAATTGGCCATTTTCTCCCCTCGGTTTGTTCACAGTGTGGACAGATGAGTAAAATCTCTTTGGGTCTTGCTGGGAGGAGAAAGAACTGAGAGCAATTTAATTTGTTTTAATGTGGCAAATAAGCACAATAACTTCTGCTTGACCCGCACGGGCCAGAGGAAACTGACAATCCCAGAATGCATCGCTGTGGTGGAAAGTGGATGTGTTTTGATTTGCATGTAAATTGCAGACAAGGGACTTTTTCATTCCAGAGCAGGTATACTTTCTAACACTCATGCACTTGTATGCACACTCACTCACACACACTCACATACATGCACAGTGGTGGTGTGACATGAAAAATGCCATAAACACAGCTGTTGTAGGCGAAAACCTTTCCTTGAGGAGTCTTGCATTCAGCTATAAAGGGTGCAGATGGGTTTTACGGTCTTTACCAGAATCACTTGGAACCTTGAAGTATAACATCATTTCCAGTGAATTGATGGGATAGGAACACATTATTTGAATGATGCGACAATTCAGTCTTCTTCACGCTATGGAAATATACACTATAGGGCCAAAAGTATGTGGACACCTGAATGCCACATCAATATGCATGCCTTCTGGGAAAGTTTTAATGCTTGCAAAAAAAAAAAAAAAAAAAAAACACACTTCTTATTTAATTGGAAAAAAGTATACATTTTATTAAAATGTTTTCTTTATTTAATTTGTTTTTAAATACGTATTATTTTGTAGAAAAAAAGATTTTTTTTAAATTACTATTCGATCAACTTTTGCCCCCCAAATTTATATGTTGTGACCGACACGTAAGAAGTATAAATAAATAAACACATATCATAGAGAGAGCCCCTGTAGTCTCTCAAGTCAATAGTTTTCCTTTTTTATTACATTTTATTACAATATTACATTTACCATTTTTAATAACTTTAATGAAAAACGTCATACCAATCAAGTAATATTCGCAACACTTTATTTTAGTGTCCTTTTCACACGTTACATGCAGTTACTATAGTAATATCTATACATTATGCATAATTACATGCAACTAACCCTAAACCAAACCCTAATGCTAACCCTATAGTGAGTACATGTAGTTAATTAATATTATTCAGTACTTAATTACAAGTGTATAACCTAAATATAAAACACTTGATTGTTACAGAACATGACAGAACATTTTTCTTTAATCAAAGTTATTAAAGTGAAAATATAATTTAAATATGTACTGTACATGTTTTCAGTTTTAAAATTTCACCAAACCTGTGATCCATACAGTAAATACTTGAAAATATTCCCTGAGTGCAAACAGATGAAGGTATATACGAGGAGTTTGATTATGTTTACCATGTAAAGTAACCCTGCACTCCATGCGGAGCCACGTAATGTGTACCATGTGAAGTGAAGGACTTTGTTCACCCTCAAGAGCCCATTTGAAGCAGCACGGTAGCACAAAACACGCTGTGCGGCCCACAAAATGACATGCTCATAACATAATGGACCAAGCTCCACATACACAGCACATGTGTGATCGCAAGGAGAAATGTCTGTGGAAGCAGGCGAGCTCTTAAATGGGTTGTTAGTGTCTGATCATCCAGAAGCTCCAAGGGGCTTTTAGCAGAGTGCTTCCAGGAGACTTGGGAAGGGAAAAATACTCACACAAGTGAGCTGCCATTAACGCGAACATACAAACATTACTCTCAAGCCTTCGTTGAAACACACAGGTTGGCATGTATATCGGTAGGCAGGCAAAACAGCGTGTTCTTTCCTTTCATCTTTGCAAGGTAATTATGGAGAGATAATCTGAATCCTGGACCCCTTAGCTGGGGCCAATCTGGCTTCTATCAGGAGCCAGGACTGAAAGGTCAAGAGTGAGTTTCAGTGCCGGTTCTGCAATGCACGGTTTGTCCTGTGGTGGTAATGATGAAACTAGTCATTTCTTGTACCCTAATCTTTTGAACATTCACATATTGCTTCTCATAAACTGAAATAGTACCAAAAACACACAATCATTTTTTGCCTAAATGCTATAAACAGCAGCAGGGTCATTCCTACAGTCTGGTGGATATGGAAGAAGGATTTGGTTGCAATGGTCTTCACAATCAACTTGGGCTCACGATTTGTGAGGGGAACACAGCCCTGGTTTGTTGAGAAAAAAAAATCAATTAAATATATATATATATATATATATATATATATATATATATATAATATATATATATATATATATATATATTTTTTTTTTTTGTCTTGTCAGAGACAGAAAATGTCTGTCTATCATAAATACACACTGGTCAAGCTCAGGCTAGCATAACCTAATAAATAGCATGACCAAATATTTCACATACACTCTTTAAAAAAAAAGGCGATGCCACAGAAGAACCATTTTTTAGTTCCCCAAAGAAGAATATCCTGTCAAGAATATTTTAATTATCCAAAGAACATTTTTCCACTATAAAGAACCTTTTAAGAAGTGGAAATGTCCCATGGAAGTTAAAGGTTCTTCATGGATTCATCAATGCTAATAAATAACCTTTATTTATTCACATTCTAGAAAATTTGTCCACCATGTTACATTATATTTTTACAATGCAAAGTGTAACAGGGTGGACATTTTAACGTAATGAAGCCCATTACTATGTGTATTGTGAAAAGCACAATACAAATAAACTTTGGATTGAATTTATCATTTAAATTTCATAAATTTAAAAAAAAAAAAATCTTTATTTAGATTTAGTGGGGTTCAAATGTTATCATGTTATCTTTGTTTTCAATAGTTAAGTTGTTCGAACTTGTCCACATACGTAATCTTTAATCATATTCCGAATTAGGGAAACTCTATAAGGCAGCCAGGAGGTCGCTGTGAAAGCAAAAGGCCTTGCAATGGGTTTATTTGATGTGGTCAACTTGACAAGATTACTTATTCAGTAGTTGTTAAATTGCGGACCACCGCATGTGTACTTACAGACAACTGGGATTTTTTTTTTTTTTGTCAGCAAAGTTGATTAGTATAATCTTTGCTTTCACTGTTGCAACACTCCAGAGCATATTTGAACTGCATGTTTTTTTTTTTTTTCGCCCACACATTAAATATTTCTTTTCAAAAACAGCTGAGGGAAAATGAATGAAATGGGAAAGGAAAGAAAGGAGAGTAGATGTTGAGTGGAATGGGCAGATACATGTAACACTTCAGCTATTTACTTTTCTCTTCAGCAAACCATTCTGATTTCAACCTTTCAGTCCATTACCCTTGTCCAAAGATGCAGGAAACGAAAACTCACACCTTCCAGCCTTCAATTTATCTTTTTATACCTTAAACATTCAACCATCAGTCCTTAGAGCTGTACGGTCCTATAATCAGCAGATAAGACAGAGGCTATAAAGACATGCTATGTTCCACACAGCAGAAAACAGTGCAATACTGCTTAGCTGCCAAGCCAAGAATGGGTGGAAAAACATAACAAGTGTGTTAGGAGAGATTTTAAAACAGCCAAGCTATTATTAGGAATTTCCTGAATTCAATACAGTAAATGCTTTTAAAATATAAATAGGCGAATTAAAATTGTAAAATTGAGTTTAGATAAATCTTCTAAAGTGTCTGAACTGAAGTGGAACTTCATGGACCATCAGCAGTTTTTATTCAGTTCTCGCTCACCGAAAGGGAGAGGCGAAATGGTTTATGGCCATATCTAGGCTTTGCCAAATTGGTTTTTCATAAAAGTTTTCACAGCTAGTTTAAGAAAGTGGAACTGGGCTCCTCAGTTCTATTGTAACAGACTAAGTCAATATGAAAAGAATAAAATAAAAATAATAATAGACATTCTTGGTATTGTTGTGAACAAAACATTGGTGTACATTACTCCAAAAATAAATAAATAAAAAGTTTTAATAATCCTTCATCCAAATAAAAAGAGACTTTCCTTTTCTGCTGACATCATCAAGTCCTCTTATTTTAACTCCTCCCCTCCAATATAAAGACCACGGCTGCATCCGAAATCACGTATATCCCTACTATACACTGATAAAAATGATTTTGTGATCAAGTAAATGCTACAGAAAAAAACAATGTAATTTACATGAAAAAGTTAGTTCAGGCAAGAATAAAAAAAATTCTATATTAGTACTCAATTCAAGCGTGTAGAAATGAAAGTGTAAATATCAGCGTTATAAAATTAAGTAAAATTACTCAACTTTTCTGATACTGGTGTTCCCATCACGCACTGGGCCTTGAATAATTAATGAGGTTGATTTTTCACTGTTTTCCAGCTGTATTTACACTGTTTTATCATTGCTTTTGATGTTAGGATTAGTAACTTGCCATTTTGTGACATTTGGAGTTCATTTTCTACTCAAAATGACACATTCAAACACAAAAACGATCAATCAAATGTTACTGTCATTGTGTATTGTCTACCAAGAATTGAGGTCTCTGCGTTCACATGGCTTAACTTCTGATATGTAAATATGGTGTCTCGCACAATATCTATTGTATTAATTACTTAAAGTATTAAGTAAAGCATATACTTCAACAGTGTGGTTTAATTTAACGTTATATCCTAGTGTTTGAGTGAAATATATTGCAAAGGAAATGTCAACTAAATAGATATTACTCAACCTTTTACTATAGCCAAGTTAAAATTACTTATTTTCTTTGTTACTTTCACTTAACTTAGTTGAGTAGAGTTTACTTAATTCCATATGTGAAATTTACTTTTACAAAGACAAATTAAGTAAATGTAAAGTTAAACAAAATGATACACACACATGTCATATACTTCATATACACACACACATTTTTATATATATATATATATATATATATATATATATATATATATATATATAATCGTGACTTTACATCTCACAATTACAACTTTACTACTCTGAATTTAAAATTTATATCTCACAGTGTGACTTAATTTCTTATTTTAAACTTTGTCTCACAATTATCTTTTTTACTGTGAAAAAAACTAATTTGTGTGTAAGGAAGCACAACGCAGAGAATGTAAAATATACATAGGACATGTACAATGCATGCATACCTGTGTACACACACACACACACATTTCTCATAAGTGTGGTTTTTAATAACAGTTGTCTCATTTGGCAATAAATATTGCATTTGAATCTCACAGATGGAGGTCCCTTTGGAACAGTCATAGAGAGTGCAGAAGTCTGCTTTAGGGCATGATTCTTATTTCACACTTGCAGTGTATGCGTGTGTGTATATGCATGCTTTCCAGGGCAAGGCCGTGCGACAGTGTGTGAATGATCCATACATGTGTGTTCATGCGGTCGCATATGTCTGTGTTACATGTGCGAGAGCGTGCGACTGTAACAGATGAATCACGCATCATTGGTCAGACTGAGAACTACAGCAGAGTATTCAAGCAATGTGTCTATGTGCAAACAGTATGTGTGTGAGTGTGTGTGTGAAAGAGAGGTGATAATCCCTGTCAGTAATGTCATTCATAGGAATAGGTTGATCAGTTTGGGCACAAGAGGCAATACAGCCAGTGTGCTGGAAGAATTGTGTCTATATGGGGGGAGAAGAAGGGGATTCTTGAAAATAGAAAGTAGACATTCAAAGACTTATGAGGGATTATACACTCACACTTCCCCTTTTGTTGCTAAGGCTTAACCCAAACTTCACATTAAACCAAAAGTGAAGGGGCACGGACTCATTGCATATGAGATACTGTGGCCCAGATCTTGCCTGTCTGTCAATTTTTTAATGAACCAATTAAAACTGTGCATTATAGAGCACCTGAAAGCTGCATGCAGGGCCAGATAACACAATATTCACTTCATTAAAATTTTTAACTGCTGGTAAGGGCAGCACTATCACTGGAACAATAAATGCATAAATAAAGCATTTTGAATGGGTCAAGCTAAGAAATAATAACCTCCTCTCAGTTTTGAGGCCCGCTCACATAACTGTTCTAATTCTCTGAGAAAAGTCCAAAACACAGCTAAAATGATAACCGAGGAACGATATCACTGGAATCACTTTCAGAACTATTTTTTCCAGCTGATGAACAATGCAAACACTGACAGCCAATCAGAATCCATCCTGCTTTCCAGCTCTTAAGCATTTAAAGTGGCTGATGACTTTATACCAGTGGCAACTGGAATATTAAATAAAGGGTAAGCAACTCCTTGTGAGAATAACTTTTATATTGACATAGTGTGTATTGTGTATGTATAAATTTTGTTTTTATGAGAAACCAAAGGAGAATTTCCACACTGGTGGACAAATAAAGCTAAACTAACTAAATAATTAACTGCAGCGCACACTTAAAATAAAATAAATGTTATTATCTGTTGGTGTATATGACATGCGTGACGTGGCTGACTATATCAGTTGTTTGCGTCAAATGACTTTACTAGCCACAAATCAATCGACAGAAAGCAGAGGCAGTCTACCATACTGTACATGCTTCTGATCCTTGTTAGATTGAGTGGCAGAAGAGGATCAACTGGGCAAAAGTAATATTGACAGTTCAGATTTTTTCATGACAATTGATATTTGATGCATACCAAAGCCACTGTTTCCAGTAAATGTGAGGAGAGATCACTTAATCCTATGCCTTAGTACCCTTAAGGTGATGATACACAGGACAACTTTTTGAGCAATGTTGCTTAGGCACTTTCCCTTTGAAAATGGGCAATACATTTCTATCTGGATCATTTAGATCGGTCATGGGCCCTGTGTCTCATCTGGTTGCCCGTTGATGGCAACATTGCTCAAAAAGTTGCCTTGTGTATCATCACCTTTAGTGCCTTAATACACTAAACTCCAGAAGGTCTACAGAAACAGATAAACTGGCATTCCCATTAGAGCACACATTACACTCCGATGACAACAATTAACACCAAGCAAACTGCTCGCTCAGGCGCATACATAACATGCACCCAATGAAAAAAAAAAGACCTCAGCGAAAGATGACATATGGCGTGAGCCATTTCCCTCTCAATTTCAGCTCCAACTCCAACTGATGTTTTCATGTGCCAGAAAATAGACGTTCCCCCTTTACTCCCCCCCTTCTGAAAGTCATCTGCTCCGTGAGCAGTAAGCACCATCGCGGCTTGCAGACCCAAATGAGAGCATACAAATGATTTGTGGCACCATCGTCCCGCAAAGGCACCGGAGAACGGAAATGGGGAAGGAGAGGAGGAGGAGGGGAAAGAGGAGAGAGGGAGGAGACGTGGAGGGGGAGATAATGTCACTTTCACCTTGTATTCCTCCGCCAGCCCATAATGCTCATTTTTCCCCATTTTCACAGCAAATTCGTTTCAGTAGCGGCGGCCAACCCCCCAACTAGAGCAAATGAGAGAGAAATGAGAGAGTGAATGCAAACGAGAGGGAGGGCAAGAGCGAGGGGTGCTGTTGGGGGGTGAGTGGGCCGAATTTGCACAGTGACCTTTTTCTGATCCAATCTCACTGATGAATCCTAATGAAGGATTTAATAAAATCACACTTTACAATCTGTCTCTGCATCAAAGCGTGGAATCACATTCATATCAGACCAACTGCGTACACAAGCTCGATGAAATAAATATCAGATCTAAACCTGTGTGTGTGCGCTGGCCTTGTCGGTGGGTGGGGGCGGGGGATGTGGGTTGGTACAGGCCTCCGAAATTGGCCAGACTGAACAGGCAACGCCTGGGCCATTTGTTCCAGATGCGGTCTAAAATCACATCTCATCACTTTCATTTAGGCCTTAATGAGTTAGCCGTCAACACGCCACACAATTCCACACTGACGTTCACACAGTTGAAAGTTTCTTCAAAGGTTACTTCAGTTGGTAATGGTGGTGAAACTATTTTTTCTCTGAAAAAGTTTTGAAATAAAATTGTCATCTCGTGGCAAAATAACATGGACTAAACAAGACTATTTGAATATTGTGAGCATTTTCTTCATTTTTCAATACTATACCGCAAAAACATTACCTCACGAATATGAGAAAGGCACGAATGTCATCAGGGTATTTTTCAACTACTTTCGTCTTGCGTTCAGGAATACTGCGTATTCAGACAGTTACACTTTATTTTAAGGTGTCCTGTTACAGTGTAATTATACAATTAAGTACTGTGTAATATTAATTAACAACATGTAATATGGAGATAGGGTTTGGTTAGGGGTTAGTTGCTATGCTTAAGTTACTATTACCACTATACACAAGGACACAATCTGTGACAAGGACACTGTCAAATAAAGTGTTACAGAAGGTTCACCCAAAAATGACAATACTCTCATCATTTACTCTCCAAACCTGCATGACTTTCATTCTTCTGTGGAACACAAATGAAGACATTTTGAAGAATGCTGGGAACCAAACAGTTGTGGTTACCATTGATTTCCATTGTATGGACAAAACACGTTTTCTCAAAATATCTTCTTTTACACTCCACAGAAGAAAGGAAGTCATGCAAGATCATTCAAGATCATTTGTAAATATAGAATCTTTATTTTACTGAAATGAACATTCACAACAGACTTGTCTGATGTCTCCTTTTGTGTGCCATGGAAGAAAGTAAGTCATAGAGGTTTGGAAAGACATGAGAGTCAAATGAGATTAAATGATTACAGATTTGTATGTGTGTGTGTGTGTGTGTGTGTGTGTGTGTGTGTGTGTGTGTGTGTGTGTGTGTATGTGTGTGTGTGTATACATTATTGTGCCTACTGGATTTAAGGCAAGTTAATATTCTTCATAATACTGGGAAAGGCAGCAGTGCTACATATCATCATAAATTATCCTTAGTGGGAGAGGAGAAAAATTACACAGAATGAGAACTTGCCAGAAACATGGCACTTCTAAGACATACAGCTAAAATTATTGCTCAATGAAGAAGTGGCAATGTATTCTTTGCAACGCTGACATCTGGTGGACAAAAAAAACAGAACCAGACAGTGAGCAGAGAGATTGTATGAGATGATCTGATAAGTATAAATCACAAAAGCATAAAAGTTGTTAAACTGATATTGTGTTTCTACTTCCACATGTATATGGGAGGAAAGAGGCGGTGAGGTCACTCCATAATGTCACTGTATATGTGTGCAGACTGTATGCTTTACATCTGTGTGACCAGTTCATCGAAATGCCAGGAATTGACTCCATATGAAATATCCAATACGCAACTTCTCACTGATTACAATTTAAATGACATTTACTCAAACATGACAGAATGACAGAGATATTGAGAAAGGGTTATCTATCCATCCATCCATCCATCCATCCATCCATCCATCCATTCAATAAGGTAGGGTGTGTGTAAACCACAAGGCTTTATTGATGTACAGAAGAGTGTAATGTCCATCATGAAGGTCTAATCTCTGTGGTAAACATGCTCTGAAATGGAGGTCTGTTCTGCATCTTTATCCTGAGAGCACTCATCACAGTAAGTACTACATGCCTTTACAAACTGCACCTCAGTAGCCACTTATATGCTCCTATTGAAAACAGAATACTTAAGAGTTTCCCCATACATGTCCAATAGGCTCTATTCTGCACACTTTCTTCTCAGCAAAGGCAGAAACATTTGCTAAAAGCTTCTCATCCAGCCCTTTTGTCCATCACTACAAATCCAACCTCAGGCTGCTCCTATAGTGACTAAAGCATAATGAATTATTCACCCCTCTTCTTTGTAATTAATGGTCTGTGCTTTCAAGTGCAGCTCTAAATTGGTATGTTTTATGGGGTCCTATGAAACTGTTTTGCAAATCAGTCCAGCATCTCACTGAAGGCCATATGCAGTGGTTTCTTCATGCGGAAAATCTAATTCATAAATGCCAAGTGGGAGCAGTTGCAAGGAAAATGTATTTTCTCATACAACACACATACTGTTATGGTGAGGCTTGACATTGTAAAAGTGGGAAACTGACTATATATATGTATATATATACACACATGATACATGACTTGATATGACTTGATATATGACTTGATACAATCGATACGGATGGAACAAGCAACAAAAGAAAAACTCAGCTCAACAAAAAACATCAGCTTTGAAAATAAGCATAGGAATAATTGCACTTATAATATGCACTTTATTAAGTAAATGCATGAATCTCATAAAACTGTCAAGAAATGTCTAATATAAAAATATAAATATAATCTAAAAATATACAATACTATTCATAAGTTTGGGGTTGGTAAGATTCTTTTATGTTTTTGAAGTAACATACAGTAAAAACAGTAATATTGTGAAATATTATTAGAATTTGAAATAACCTTTTTCTATTTTAATATATTTTAAAATGTAATTTATTACTGTGATGTGAAAGCTGAATTTTCAGCATCATTACTCCAGTCTTCAGTGTCACACGATCCTTCAGAAATCATTTTAAAATGCTGATTTGCTGCTCAAGAAACATTTCTTATTATTACCAATGTTGAAATATTTAATAGTTTTGTGGAAACCGTGGTACCTTTTTTATTGAAAAGAAATGCCATTTATTTGAAATAGAAATCTGTCACTTTTAATGCATCCTTGCAGAATAAAACCAATAATTGTATTTTTTTTTTTTTACAAAAATCTTACTGACCCCAAACTTTTAAACAGCAATGTATATTACTTAAAGTGTAAAATTGTAGTACTTTATTTCTAAAATCGGATGGAAAATGTGTTTATCATAAATAATTCATGAATAATTATTAGTGTTTTACTTTTTACCTTTCTCTGATACCTCAGTGTCTTCCATGACAGTGCTCGGCTCTTTGGATTGACCGTCTGCTCTTTGACTCTGATTGGCCTCTCATGCATCACTGGTCACTCTGCAGAAAGACAAGAGACATTAAGTCACTCATTTTTCAAAACAACCTGAAGGGGAGTGATGTGTGTGCATGTGTGTGTGTGTGTGTGTGTGTGTGTGTGTTTGATGTTAGGGGGATTAGAGAGAAGAAGGCATCTCAGTGCTATAAAGAAGATTGCTGGATCAAAGCCCACTCAATGTCTCTCATCTGACCACTACTGTTGTGCCTTCAGTTCAAGCAAATAAATTGACCTTTGTGAGCACTGCAAGCTTCCTATAGCTTGATGTCCTTTTTCCAACTCTCTTTCTACAGCACAGTGTTTTCAAGTAATACTTTTTCAGCACTCGCTGTGAATGAGAAAATTGCACCTGGTACCTATTGTTTGCATGGATCTTTCCTCTACAGCATGCATCAGCACACATTATCTCCTCCTCTGTTTGTTCTGTTTGTTCCCACCATCAT
Organism: Abramis brama; assembly: GCF_963993115.1. Taxonomy (NCBI): domain Eukaryota; kingdom Metazoa; phylum Chordata; class Actinopteri; order Cypriniformes; family Leuciscidae; genus Abramis; species Abramis brama. The sequence continues at coordinate 14,434,456 of NC_139984.1, read as the reverse complement.
GACTCACGCTGAACACATTCTTCCATTCACTTACCAGGACAAAAACCCATTTTTATAAAAATCTCTCCAAGTCAAGTTTTAATCCCGCCGTCGCCTTTACAATCTACCACATCGCCCAAATTAAAACTGGGCAAAAGGTTAAGCTCTATGGTGGCATTGCTTTTGTGATCTACTGCATCGATATTTAGTGTTAGTGTCTTTTTTTCCTGTTAAACATTAAAGAAAAGACATTAAATAATTACTGTCAATTCAACAAGACTATAGTTGTTTTGTTCTCTAAAACGTTTTTTTTTTTTTTTTTTTTTTTTTTTCTGGGATAAAAAAAAAAGAGGAAATCCAAACTTACCTTGACTGAAAGTTTTACGTATACGTGCACTTAAGAGATGGTCTGAAAATGACGCATTGAGCACAAGTTTTACTTTTATCATCAACTCTGAAAAGATTCAGACACTCTGAATAGTTTCTGAGGAACTAAGGCACCACGGCACACAGTGACAGCAGAAATAGAAAAAGTTCTGCTTTTGAAAAAATAATAACGCCGTCTGGGTGGTTTTGTTGGTACAGAAGCGAAGAGGAAGAATGGGGGGAAAAAGTCACAATGTATCCTTTTAGGAGTGTAAAAAAAAGAAAGAAAGAAAATACAGCCCAAAGCTCTGCCACTGTGCAGCGTACTTCCCCTAATAATGCATAGCATCCCAGTCCTCAAGCAGATTCCAAATAACTTAGTTAAGTGTGTGCAAACTGTGCTAAGCTAAGCAAAGAGGAACCACGGATCTCATATCTTGTCTAGTCTAATCTTCTGTAATGGTCTATTTTTCCAGTTGTATCAGATCTCAGAGTATGTTTAGCATCTACATTTGTATTTCAGTTCAGATTAAAGAGATATACAATTTAGTACCGCTCTTGAGCATGAAAGAACATGTTGAGCATGTTTCCAAAACCTTTTTCCAGATCAGGTCAAACTAAGTTTAAGTAAATAAACTCCACCAAACAAGCTCAACTGCTTTGTCCCAGACATAATTCAGGAGGAGTGTGATGTCCCATTAGGCAGTTGGAAGTGAAAAGTATGTAACTTCAGAGAGTTCAAAGTGACTTGAGCTGCAACAGCCCAGCGCCTCGGGCAATACTGACACACAGAGGCTCAGTTCAGCACTGCCGGCCGTTACAGATGCACGTCTTGTGACTTTCTTTAAACAGCTTCTTTCCTATTATCAAATACTTTGGATTTAACAGGAAAAATCAAACAAGTTCCAAACTGCAAAAAGCGCAGCTGTGTGGAAAACACAAGGCTAAAACCAGGTTAAAGATCAGTCCAAACTTTCTAACTCTCTCTTACATTTGAGAATCCAGCAAAAAATTGTATAGCCACATCTAAAAAGTAACTCGGACAGTAAAGATTTCAGACAAAAATCAAGTAAAACACAACAAATACAAACTCTTACCTTCACTTGTAGCATGGCATCTGTTGTTGTCTGTTAAAAACTGTGAGGTTCTGGGACAAAGTAAAAGCCTTGCTGTGATTTCCATATGCAAACACTAAGGGGAGTTCACCTGAAATTCAAATCGAAAGCATACAAGAACCAATGTTTATTTATGTTGTGTCCAATCTAATTTGAATGTATTTGCATATCTTTGGCACATGTTTCCAGAGAAACTATGGACTCTGCTTTCTCTTACCTTTCTATACTTACTACCTATAGATAGGTACACTGTTCTGTAATTATTGCAGGGGGAAAAAACATCCAAATTATTTTGAATGACAACACAAAGAATGTTAAAGAGGACTTTCTTGTCACAAAATAACTTTTTCTGTTTATTTTACACTCATTTTTTGGCAGTTGTCTTGGACTAACACTTAGAAGGGTGAATACAGCAAAGATTTCCATTTAATGGACTGTGGAATATTCAAAGTCAATCATGTTTAATTTATTCTGTGAAAAAAAGTGTCTGTAAGTGATAATTACCAATATAATGTAAGTCATATTCAGCTTGTTATGTGATCTCAACATGTCCATATAAAATAAAACTTTTTTACTGTATGGCTACTGATATGGTGTATGACCAAAAAAAAAGAGCAATACTACTACTACTACTACAACTACTACTACTACTACTACTACTAATAATAAATATATATACACACACATTTATATATTTTTTTTCTGAATTTACAGGTAGTTTACTGTTTGCAATATCATGCAGCATAATGAGTTGTTTTGTACAGCTAAAAATAATTTAGAATAAACTTTCTTACAACCTATTTATTTAATGTTGATTATTTTTAAATGTTATTTATTTTGTCTATTTTATTTTAGTGCTTATTTAAAGTTCACTGCAAGAAAAACTGCAAAAAAAAAAAATATATATATATGAATAAAAACTATAATAGTATCTCAATGGTACTAAATTAACACGGGTGACATTCAACATATTCTGAAGATAAATTGACCAATATATTGAACATTTGTGATTCGTGACTTCATTTTTTATCATGTTGCCTTATTTTGTACTATTTTGTAACATTGAGTGCATGCTATAAATGTCCTATTCTAAAGTGTTTTGATCAGAAACCCCCCTGCAGGTGACACTGTTGCTCAACGTATTTCATCTATGAGGTTGCTTGGAGCTTCACCACCAGTGCAAAGATGCAACATTAATGTGTTTCTGTGTGCAATGTCCTTAAAGGTAGACTTGGAGTTAAAGAGATAAGTCACCTAAAAATGAAAAATCTTTATGTTTACCATGTGATCCACTAGGCTTTTATTCACATAAAAAAAACATACATATAAATTAAATCTATTCATCATTTAAACCACAAGCTTTGGATTAAACTGCTCAATATGGATCTGCTTCATATGGATTACTTTATGTTTTGGTTACCTGTACTCTGAAGAACAGAGACCTCTCAGGTTTCATCAAAAATATCTTGACTTGTGTTTTGGAAGATTAACTAAAGTCTTACGGGTTTGGAACGACATGAGGGTAAGTAAATGATAACAGAATTTTCATTTTTGGGTGATCTATCCCTTTAAAGGTTGGCTGCCACAATGATTGCTTTAGTTGGGCTCTTGACCCTTGACTCTTTAATATAAAATTTTCTCTGACTGCTATAATTGTGTGTTTATAAAGCTCATTTGTTGTAGCAAAAAAGCCAAGAGAAAATGTGATCAGGTGATGTTGGCTGTTTATTGATGAAGGTGTAATCATCATGTTGTGGCCTGAATCACTTATCTTATTCAGTGTCTAATGCTTTGATTATTGGGGTAATGTGTTTCTATTTTGTTTTATTCATTATAGTAGCTATGTGACTTGACAGCATGAGATCCAACAGTGTTAATCAAATAATATAAAGTATTTTAAAAACATTTAGTGCATTAAACATTTTCCTCTAGATTATTACTTAGACATCAAGAATCAGCGTATGACTCTCAACAATGGTGACAATCAATGAAATGCTTCATGCTGCAGTGCATGCTGGGTACCACCAATCAAAACTCACCCATATCTCCCAGCATGCTTTGCGGCATTAATAACTTATGCAGCTGGATTTTTTGTAGCTTGTTTTATGCTCAGAGTTGATCTGATTATCTGGATATTTTGTTTGATTGTCACCATTGTTGAGATTCATATGCTGTTTCTTGATGTCTGTGTGCGTCTAACTCTAAGTAATGCCATAGATGAAAGGTTTTTGTGCACTAAATATTTATTTGATAAATAACACTGTTAAATATCATGCTGTAGAATCAAATGGCTTCTGTTATGAATAAAACAATATTAAAAACACAAGTCCTATATAATCAAAGCATTAGACACCAAATAAGATCAGGGATTCAAGCAATTACATGATGATGATGACGTCATCTGATCAACATCACAAGCCATTTTCTCTTGGCTTTTTTGCTACAACAAATGTGCTTTATAAACACACAATTATAGCAGCCAGAGAAAATTTTATATTAAAGAGTCAAGGGTCAAGAGCCCAACTAAAGCAAACACTAATCACCATCATGGTGACTTTAAAATACAACTACTGATTTCATTAAAACGGAAATTAAATAAAGTAAATCTGGTTAGTAATAAGTAAAGCTGGTAATGCTGTTTGAGTTGTTTAATCCTCCTCTGCTGAGATCTTGAGAGATTTAATGTCTTCTTTTCTCTTCAGTTGATTTTATCTAAGGCTGTGGCTGAAGTCAGTTGTAGTTCTTGTGTTTCTCTTTCCTTCAGTGATTCTGCTTGTTAGCAGCAGGTGTTCATAACTAATGCTCAATCACCACTTAATTATCTCATTAACTTCAACACTGCTTCAGTGGTACTTTAACTCTGTAGTGTGTACACATATGAACACTAAGCAGTGTTAATTTAACATGGACGTTTTTCTGTGTACTATTACATAAATCTTACCCTGTTTCATTTACGTATGACTGACAAATATGAATCACATTCAGTTAATTAATACAATTACATAAATCTTATCTGTTTAATTTATATGACTTAAAAATATGAATCACATCAGATTATTGATTGGTTTATGTTAAAACTATGTAATCCAAATGGATGGAAATTCTAAATGCAATTCACATAAATCTTATGTTTAGACATTTTTTTTTTTTTGAGTGTACATCAATGACAAGCTTATTTATTCAGCTTTCATATGATGCATAAATCTCAATTTCAATTGACCCATGTGACAAGTTTTGTGGTCCAGGGTCACATATAGAACCTTTAGGGGTTCACCTCATAGTATCATTTTTTTTCTTTTGTCTTCATAAAATGTTATGAAGTAAAAAGCTTGTAAAAAAAAAGTATCACTAGAAAAAAAAATACCGTTAAACATGAAAGTTATGTAACCATTCAAGACATTTCTCATTTAAAATTGAGTCAAGTACCCAAAAGTTCCATATACTGTTAGAACCCCATTGAAACCTTTTTTTTCTTTTTCTAAGAGCATAATTTTCTGTAAAGCGAATATTTCACCTCAAAACATTCTATCATCATTTACTCACCTTCCCGCCTTTCCAAACCCAGATGAAAAACTCCAAACTCCAAACTCTTTCTTCTGTGGAACACAAGATGAGACGTAGAATGTTCGTGCTGCTCTTCAAACTTGGCACAAATATAAATGACAATTGGAATCTACAGCAAAAGGCAGGATTTTCAAAGAGCAATGACATTCACCACACTGAACACCACATTACCCAGTCCCCATTTACTTTAATTACATGTAATAATTTGGATAAAATATCCCTTTAAATATTTGCATTTGGCTTCTTTATTCTCAGCGAATTACAAAGTTATTTATAAAGTAGGCTAGACAATCAAGTCATGGATTAGTCTACTTGCTGCTTACAGAAGTGGAAAGGCCTTAAAAGAGGTGTGATAAAGGATCTGTTCATTTGCGTTATACCGTTGTGTAGTGAATAATTGTTAATATTTGATTTCATATCCCAGTCCCCTCTCAGCCTCCCTGCAGAGGCCACATTAGCAGCCAATTAAATAGAGTGGTAAAACACATTCCCTGTGCTGAACGGACATTAATGAATGTCAATGACTTTACACAGGATGTATGCGTTCCCTTTTGCTTGGTTATTCAACTGATTAGGTTATAATGAGGTTTATGCCACAACCTCATAGTCAGAGCAATGAGAATTGAAACCTTCATTATGAAACCTAGGCTTGCATAGCAGCACATGCCTAATCATAGATCTTTATTACAATTTCCAATGAACATCTTATCCAGTTCACCTCACAGAAGGTACATTCAGTCAAACAATAAAGATTATTGTACCTTGAAGTAACATTACAGGAAATATGATCAATCTTTAATAGTGAATGTGATAACATGATGTTAAATTACACCATTATTATGATAATGCCTGAAATAGCTACTTTTTTAACACTTGAGAGTGAATGAGCTCTGTCTTTTATGATGGAGAAGTAAGGATCGACAAAATAATCAGAAGAACTTGGTCTGTGTAGCTCAGGTAAAAAGTGAAGGATGATTAACTGGTCCTATTGCTGAGTTAATTACTTATTGATCTTGTCTGGCAGTGTGGGTGATTGTGACCTTTGAGGTTGCAGTATTATTATTTTTTTGTAACTTGTCGACTATGTGGAGGAGGTGCATTTAGATAATGTGTGCTGACAAGGAGAGTGCTGTAACCTGTTTCACAGCCTGGCTTCCTGTTGCTATGTCTGAGAGACATTCTTCAATAGCTTGTGTCTGTCAACGGAGAGAACACTTTGGAGTCAAGGTGCCTTCACAATCACATGAAAAACCCTTAAAACTCTAAATATAGACTAGGCCTATAATGACACTGACAATGTTATAAAAGACATAAATCATAACCATAACCATAACCATACCCTTACTCCTAAACCTAACCCCATGTCAAACTCATCGGCAGTAAATGTACAACCCCAAATCAGAAAAAGTTGGGACACCGTACAAATTGTGAATAAAAACAGAATGCAATGATGTGGAAGTTTCAAATTTCAATATTTTATTCAAAATACAACATAGATGACATATCAAATGTTTAAACTGAGAAAATGTATCATTTTAAGGGAATAATAAGTTGATTTTAAATTTCATGGCATCAACACGTCTCAAAAAAGTTGGGACAAGGCCATGTTTACCACTGTGTGGCATCCCCTCTTCTTTTTATAGTCTGCAAACGTCTGGGGACTGAGGAGACAAGTTGCTCAAGTTTAGGAATAGGAATGTTGTCCCATTCTTGTCTAATACAGGCTTCTAGTTGCTCAACTGTCATAGGTCTTCTTTGCTGCATCTTCCTCTTTATGATGCACCAAATGTTTCTATGGGTGAAAGATCTGGACTGCAGGCTGGCCATTTCAGTACCCGGATCCTTCTTCTACGCAGCCATGATATTGTAATTGATATATGGTCTGGCATTGTCATGTTGGAAAATGCAAGGTCTTCCCTGAAAGAGACGACATCTGGATGGGAGCACATGTTGTTCTAGATCTTGGATATACCTTTCAGCATTGATGGTGCCTTTCCAGATGTGTAAGCTGCCCATGCCACACGCACTCATGCAACCCCATACCATCAGAGATGCAGGCTTCTGAACTGAGCGCTGATAACAACTTGGGTTGTCCTTGTCCTCTTTAGTCTGGATGACATGGCATCCCAGTTTTCCAAAAAGAACTTCAAATTTTGATTCGTCTGACCACAGAACAGTTTTCCACTTTGCCACAGTCCATTTTTATTGAGCCTTGGCCCAGAGAAAACGCCTGCGCTTCTGGATCCTGTTTAGATATGGCTTCTTTTTTTTATCTATAGAGTTTTAGCCGGCAACGGCGAATGGCACGGTGGATTGTATTCACCGACAATGTTTTCTGGAAGTATTCCTGAGCCCATATCGTGATTTCCATTACAGTAGCATTCCTGTATGTGATGCAGTGCCGTCTAAGGGCCCGTAGATCATGGGCATCCAGTATGGTTTTCCGGCCTTGACCCTTACGCACAGAGATTGTTCCAGATTCTCTGAATCTTTGGATGATATTATGCACTGTAGATGCTGATAACTTCAAACTCTTTGCAATTTTTCTCTGAGAAACTCCTTTCTGATATTGCTCCACTATTTTTCGCCGCAGCATTGGGGGAATTGGTGATCCTCTGCCCATCTTGACTTCTGAGGGACACTGCCACTCTGAGAGGCTCTTTTTATACCCATTCATGTTGCCAATTGACCTAATAAGTTGCAAATTGGTCCTCCAGCTGTTCCTTATATGTACATTTAACTTTTCCGGCCTCTTATTGCTACCTGTCCCAACTTTTTTGGAATGTGTAGCTCTCATGAAATCCAAAATGAGCCAATATTTGGCATGACATTTCAAAATGTCTCACTTTCAACATTTGATGTTATCTATATTCTATTGTGAATAAAATATAAGTTTATGAGATTTGTAAATTATTCCATTCCTTTTTTACTCACAATTTGTACAGTGTCCCAACTTTTTCTGATTTGGGTTGTAGGATTTTTTTCCACAACATTTAGCTACACAGTAAATGCGTTTAAAATTGACCCCTATACACTCATTAACTATACCCAACATTAGTCCACTAATATAGTCCACTTGAAGGAGTGAATGAAAACGAGTGAGTGAATTCAGACACTGAGTGCACTGGAAGGGCTGCTGCTTTTGCATAGTTTGTGCTTGCGGTTTAATTATAATTTGAAACTTTGCAAACTGGCAGCTCTAGTAGTAGGCTAGTAAAGATTTATCTTGAAATCTGTCATTAAAAATAGCATGTATAAACTTTAATTAAACAACGTAATAATTAAAAAGAAAATTATACCTGAATGCTATTATGCTGTACCCACATTGGACCAGCAATGGCTGGATTGATGATTCAGCTGCGGGAGCCATCTTCTGATCAGACGCTGGAATTCATTTGGCACGCGACTCTCACAGAGCACTATGGGTATTCACTAGCCGTTGAGTGCATACAGACCTGATAAAGACCAAGGCTGCATTAAAAAACTTCCAAGTAAACCTCGGGGGACACATTCCAAGGTAGGAAGGCGTCAAGGCACGTCCGCATTCAATGTTAACTTCACTTCCTCTCAACTGAGATACCTTCATCTGATTTTTGAAGGCAGCATCTATGTATTCTTCGTTACCTTTGGTATCACACAATCCTGTGC